>NC_045659.1:6150000-6375238 GCF_009829145.1 Chiroxiphia lanceolata | reverse complement strand
GATCCCACTGCTCTGCCCTTGGCTGCACACCCTCTTGTATCCAGGGTGACTTTTCCCCTTGCACTGGCTGCTCTGGAGCTGTTCTGCCCCAGGAGCACAGGGAGCTGGTGTTCTCAGAGGTGCAGTCACAGTGATGAAGTCATAGGACAAGTCGTACAAATTTTAAGTTCTATGGCTGTAATTAAGCAATACATGTCCTGTCAATTTGCATTAGCATATGGTAAGTTGTAAAATTTATTAGCCCCTCTGCGTTAATTAGACCAAGGAACACTGTAACCTCCAAAAAGTCAATATTCCTCCAACTTGAAAGGAATATTAGAAGGTAGGAGCATGGTCCTCCAATTATTTGTGCTTGTCTCTTTAGAGGACATGGCTGGGCTTCGTTCACTTTGATTTTTTATGCCAGAGGAGAGTAATAGGATTTTAATTTGTCTGGAATGCTCTCCAGGCATGCAAGCTCCCAGGCACTGGGAAAAAGTAAAATAAAAGGCCTTATGATGCAAAGACCTTTGGATTGAAGTGCCGTGTCTGTGCCATGCACAGCTGGAAGCCCCAGCTCACATCAGTGGATTTAGGCCCCTCACAAGGTGTTTATAGTGACTGCAGAGGCTTCCTGGATACCAGGCTGGCAAACCTCTGCCCCTGGAGGACAATCCAGCTCGTGGAAGGGATGAACTTGAGACATCTCCCTTTTCCCTATAATGTTTTAGGCAGTTCTCTAACAGTTCTGCAAGGTCCTTCTTGCAGAAAACATATTATATGCAAATGCAACACCAATCCAAGACAACCTAAACCAGATGATGAATGCACAAAAACTCCATTTAGTAATTTCACCCTTCTTTGTTCTCCCATTAAAACATGATTAATATCAGCATACTCGCATTGGCCCTGTATTTACAGCCAGGAATTGTATTCTGTCTTCTGTAAAGGTGGATAAATTGAGGTATGGAAAACCTGCTGTTTGCCCACCGTCTCCCAGGGACAGGAGGGGTTAATTACTGCTAATCATTAAATCACCTTTTATCACACAGATCTAAGCCAGAACAATAAATACCTCTCCTTACATAAGAGTTTATTAAGACTTTATTTAGTGATTGGACTAATCAGACACTTGGAGTGTCGCTGGTGGCTTATTTAATTGTGGTGGGGAAAAGAGGTAATGGGAAGGGAAGGTTTGGGAAGATTAGGTTTGGGAAGGTTTGGGAAGGGAAGGTTTGGGAAGGGAAGGAAGGTTTGGGAAGGGAAGGAAAGGTTTGGAAGGTTTGGGAAGGGAAGGCTTGGGAAGGGAAGGAAAGGTTTGGGAAGGTTGGGAAGGGAAGGTTTGGGAAGGGAAGGTTTGGGAAGGTTTGGGAAGGGAAGGTTTGGGAAGGTTTGGAAAGGGAAGGTTTGGGAAGGTTTGGAAAGGAAGGGAATGTTTGGGAAGGGAGGTTTGGGAAGTTTGGGAAGGTTTGGGAAGGTTAGGTTTGGGAAGGGAAGGTTTGGGTTGGGAAGGTTTGGGAAGGTTTGGGAAGGTTTGGGAAGGGAAGGTTTGGGAAGGTTTGGGAAGGGAAGGTTTGGGAAGGTTTGGAAGGGAAGTTTGGGAAGGTTGGAAAGGGAAGGTTTGGGAAGGTTTGGAAGGGAAGGGAAGGTTTGGGAAGGGAGGGGTTTGGGAAGGTTTGGGAAGGTTTGGGAAGGTTTGGGAAGGTTTGGGAAGGTTTGGAAGGTTAGGTTGGGAAGGTAGGTTGGGAAGGTTGGGAAGGGAAGGTTAGGTTTGGGAAGGTTGGGAAGGGAGGTTAGGTTTGGGAAGGTTTGGGAAGGGAAGGTTTGGGAAGGGAAGGTTGGGAAGGGAAGGTTGGGGAAGGGAAGGTTTGGGAAGTTTTGGGAAGGTTGGGAAGGTTGGGAAGGTTGGGAAGGTTGGGAAGGTTTGGGAAGGGAAGGTTTGAGAAGGGAAGGTTGGGAAGGGAAGGTTTGGGAAGGGAAGGTTTGAGAAGGTTTGGGAAGGTTTAGGAAGGGAAGGTTGGGAAGGTTTGGGAAGGGAGGGTTTGGGAAGGTTGGGAAGGTTTGGGAAGGTTTGGGAAGGTTGGGAAGGGAAGATTTAGAAGGTTTGGGAAGGGAAGATTTTGGAAGGTTGGGAAGGTTGGGAAGGGATGGTTTGGGAAGGTTTGGGAAGGGAAGGTTTGGGAAGGGAAGGTTTGGGAAGGTTTGGGAAGGTTTGGGAAGGTTTGGGAAGGGAAGGGAAGGTTTGGGAAGGTTTGGGAAGGTTTGGGAAGGGAAGGTTTAGGAAGGTTTGGGAAGGGAAGGTTTGGGAAGGTTTGGGAAGGGAAGGTTTGGGAAGGTTTGGGAAGGTTTGGGGAAGGTTTGGGAAGGGAAGGTTTGGGAAGGGAAGGTTTGGGAAGGGAAGGTTTGGGAAGGGAAGGGAAGGGAAGGTTTGGGAAGGGAAGGGAAGGATTGGGAAGGTTGGGAAGGGAAGGTTTGGGGAAGGGAAGGTTTGGGAAGGTTTGGGAAGGGAGGGTTTGGGAAGGATTGGGAAGATTTGGGAAGGGAGGGTTTGGGAAGGGAAGGTTTGGGAAGGGAAGGTTTGGGAAGGGAAGGGAAGTTTGGGAAGGTTGGTAAGGTTTGGAAAGGTTTGGGAAGGTTTGGGAAGGGAAGGTTTGGGAAGGTTTGGGAAGGTTGGGAAGGTTTGGGAAGGGAAGGTTTGGGAAGGAAGGGGTTGGGAAGGGAGGGTTTGGGAAGGGAAGGTTTGGGTAGGGAGGGTTTGGGAAGGGAAGGTTTGGGAAGGGAAGGTTTGGGAAGGGAAGGTTTGGGAAGGTTTGGGAAGGTTTGGGAAGGGAAGGTTTGGGAAGGTTTGGGAAGGGAAGGGAAGGGAAGGGAAGGGAAGGTTTGGGAAGGGAAGGTTTGGGAAGGTTTGGGAAGGTTTGGGAAGGTTTGGGAAGGGAAGGTTTGGGAAGGTTTGGGAAGGGAAGGGAAGGGAAGGGAAGGGAAGGGAAGGGAAGGGAAGGTTTGGGAAGGTTTGGGGGGAAGGTTGGGAAGGGAAGGGAAGGGAAGGGAAGGGAAGGGAAGGTTTGGGAAGGTTTGGGAAGGGAAGGTTTGGGAAGGGAAGTTTTGGGAAGGGAAGGGAAGGTTTGGGAAGGTTTGGGAAGGGAAGGTTTGGGAAGGGAAGGTTTGGGAAGGGAAGGGAAGGTTTGGGAAGGGAAGGTTTGGGAAGGGAAGGTTTGGGAAGGGAAGGGAAGGTTTGGGAAGGGAAGGTTTGGGGGTTTGGGAAGGGAAGGTTGGGAAGGGAAGGTTTGGGAAGGTTTGGGAAGGGAAGGTTTGGGAAGGTTGGGAAGGGAGGTTTGGGAAGGTTTGGAAAGGGAAGGTTGGGAAGGGAAGGTTTGGGAAGGGAAGGTTTGGGAAGGGAAGGTTTGGGAAGGTTTAGGAAGGAAGGTTTGGGAAGGGAAGGTTTGGGAAGGGAAGGTTTGGGAAGGTTTGGAAGGGAAGGTTGGGAAGGGAAGGTTGGGAAGGGAAGGTTTGGGAAGGGAAGGTTTGGGAAGGGAAGGTTTGGGAAGGTTTGGGAAGGGAAGGGAAGGGAAGGGAAGGGTGGGAAGGGAAGGGAAGGTTTGGGAAGGGAAGGTTTGGGAAGGGAAGGTAAGGTTTGGGAAGGGAAGGTTTGGGAAGGGAAGGTTGGGAGGTTTGGGAAGGTTTGGGAAGGGAAGGGAAGGTTTGGGAAGGTTTGGGAAGGTTGGGAAGGTTTGGGAAGGGAAGGGAAGGTTTGGGAAGGGAAGGGAAGGGAAGGTTTGGGAAGGGAAGGGAGGGAAGGGAAGGGAAGGGAAGGGAAGGGAAGGGAAGGGAAGGGAAGGGAAGGGAAGGTTTGGGAAGGGAAGGGAAGGTTTGGGAAGGGAAGGGAAGTTTGGGAAGGTTTGGGAAGGGAAGGTTTGGGAAGGGAAGGTTTGGGAAGGGAAGGTTGGGAAGGGAAGGTTGGGAAGGGAAGGGAAGGGAAGGGAAGGGAAGGGAAGGGAAGGGAAGGGAAGGGAAGGGAAGGGAAGGTTTGGGAAGGTTTGGGAAGGGAAGGTTTGGGAAGGGAAGGGAAGGGAGGTTTGGGAAGGGAAGGTTTGGGAAGGTTTGGGAAGGGAAGGGAAGGTTTGGGAAGGGAAGGGAAGGGAAGGGAAGGTTTGGGAAGGGAAGGGAAGGTTTGGGAAGGGAAGGGGGAAGGTTTGGGAAGGGAAGGTTTGGGAAGGTTTGGGAAGGGAAGGTTTGGGAAGGGAAGGTTTGGGAAGGGAAGGTTTGGGAAGGGAAGGTTTGGGGAAGGGAAGGTTTGGGAAGGAAGGAAGGTTTGCGGAAGGGAAGGTTTGGGAAGGGAAGGTTTGGGAAGGGAAGGTTGGGAAGGGAGGAAGGGAAGGGAAGGGAAGGGAAAGGGAAAGGAAGGAAGGTTTTGGGAAGGGAAAGGAAGGGAAGGAAAGGGAAGGTTTGGGAAGGTTTGGGAAGGTTTGGGAAGGGAAGGTTTTGGGAAGGGACGGTTTGGGAAGGGAAGGTTTGGGAGGGAAGGTTTGGGAAGGGAAGGGAAGGGAAGGGAAGGGAAGGGAAGGGAAGGGAAGGGAAGGGAAGGGAAGGGAAGGGAAGGTTTGGGAAGGGAAGGGAAGGGAAGGTTGGGAAGGTTTGGGAAGGGAAGGTTTGGGGGGAAGGAAGGTTTGGGAAGGGAAGGGAAGGTTTGGGAAGGGAAGGTTTGGGAAGGGAAGGGAAGGGAAGGGAAGGGAAGGGAAGGGAAGGGAAGGGAAGGGAAGGGAAGGGAAGGAAGGGAAGGGAAGGGAAGGGAAGGGAAGGTTTGGGAAGGGAAGGTTTGGGAAGGTTTGGGAAGGGAAGGGAAGGTTTGGGAAGGGAAGGTTTGGGAAGGTTTGGGAAGGGAAGGTTTGGGAAGGGAAGGTTTGGGAAGGTTTGGGAAGGGAAGGTTTGGGAAGGTTTGGGAAGGGAAGGTTTGGGAAGGTTTGGAAAGGGAAGGTTTGGGAAGGGAAGGTTTGGGAAGGGAAGGTTTGGGAAGGGAAGGTTTGGGAAGGTTTGGGAAGGGAAGGTTTGGGAAGGGAAGGTTTGGGAAGGGAAGGTTTGGGAAGGTTGGGAAGGGAAGGTTTGGGAAGGGAAGGTTTGGGAAGGGAAGGTTTGGGAAGGGAAGGTTTGGGAAGGTTTGGGAAGGTTTGGGAAGGGAAGGGAAGGGAAGGGAAGGGAAGGGAAGGTTTGGGAAGGGAAGGTTTGGGAAGGGAGGTAAGGTTTGGGAAGGGAAGGTTTGGGAAGGGAAGGTTGGGAAGGTTTGGGAAGGTTTGGGGGGAAGGGAAGGGAAGGTTTGGGAAGGTTTGGGAAGGGAAGGTTTGGGAAGGGAAGGGAAGGTTTGGGAAGGTTTGGGAAGGGAAGGTTTGGGAAGGGAAGGTTTGGGAAGGGAAGGGAAGGGAAGGGAAGGGAAGGGAAGGGAAGGGAAGGGAAGGGAAGGGAAGGTTTGGGAAGGTTTGGGAAGGGAAGGTTTGGGAAGGGAAGGGAAGGGAAGGGAAGGTTTGGGAAGGTTTGGGAAGGGAAGGGAAGGGAAGGGAAGGTTTGGGAAGGTTTGGGAAGGTTTGGGAAGGGAAGGGAAGGGAAGGGAAGGTTTGGGAAGGGAAGGGAAGGTTTGGGAAGGGAAGGGAAGGTTTGGGAAGGGTTTGGGAAGGGAAGGTTGGGAAGGTTTGGGAAGGTTTGGGAAGGTTTGGGTTGGGAAGGTTTGGGAAGGTTTGGGAAGGGAAGGTTTGGGAAGGGAAGGTTTGGGAAGGGAAGGGAAGGGAAGGTTTGGGAAGGGAAGGGAAGGGAAGGTTTGGGAAGGGAAGGTTTGGGAAGGGAAGGGAAGGTTTGGGAAGGGAAGGGAAGGGAAGGGAAGGTTTGGGAAGGGAAGGGAAGGGAAGGGAAGGTTTGGGAAGGGAAGGGAAGGGCAGGGAAGGGAAGGTTTGGGAAGGGAAAGGTTGGAGGGAAGGGAATGGAAGTTGGGAAGGAAGGTTTCGGAAGGGAGGTTTGGAAGGAAGGTTGGGAAGGGAAGGAAGGTTTGGGAAGGTTTGGGAAGGTTTGGGAAGGGAAGGGAAAGGGAAGGGAAGGGAAGGGGCAAGGGAAGGGAAGGGAAGGAAGGGAAGGGAAGGGAAGGGAAGGAAGGGAAGGGAAGGGAAGGGAAGGGAAGGGAAGGGAAGGGAAGGGAAGGGAAGGGAAGGGAAGGGAAGGGAAGGGACGGAAAGGGAAGGGAAATGGAAGGGAAGGAAAGGGAAGGTTGGGCAGGTTTGGGAAGGGAAGGTTGGGAAGGGAAGGTTGGGACGGGAAGGTTTGGGAAGGAAGGGAAGGGCAAGGGAAGGGAAGGAAGGGAAGGGAAGGGAAGGGACGGGACAGGGAAGGGAAGGGAAGGGAAGGGAAGGGAAGGGAAGGGAAGGTTGGAAGGTTGAGGAAGGGAAGGTTTGGGAAGGGAAGGTTGGGAAGGGAAGGGAAGGTTTGGGACGGGAAGGACGGTTTGGGAAGGTGAAGGAAGGGCGAAGGGAAGGTTTGGGAAGGGAAGGGAAGGGAGGTTTGGAAGGGAAGGGAAGGTAAGGGCAGGTTTGGAAGGGAAGGGAAGGGAAGGGAAGGTGGAAGGTTTGGGAAGGGAAGGTTTGGGAAGGGAAGGGAAGGGAAGGTAAGGGAAGGGAAGGGAAGGGAAGGGAAGGTTTGGGAAGGGAAGGGAAGGGCACGGGAAGGGAAGGGAAGGGAAGGGAAGGGAAGGGAAGGGAGGGGAGGGAAGGAAGGGAAAGGAAGGAAGGGGAAGGGAAGGCAAGGAAGGGAAGGGAAGGAAGGTTTGGAAGGGACGGTTTGGGAAGGGAAGGTTTTGGGAAAGGGAAGGTTTTGGACGGGAAGGGAAGGAAGGAAGGCAGGGAACGGGAAGGGAAGGGAAGGGAAGGGAAGGAAGGAAGGGAAGGAAGGAAGGGAAGGGAAGCGAAGGGAAGGGACAGGGAGGAAGGGAAGGGAAGGTTTGGGAAGGGAAGGTCTTGTAGGATCTGCAGAGCCTGTCATCACCTGGCATGATGACTTATAGAAAAAAACAATAACTAAAAACTTGGACTCTCTATTTGGATGAGCCAAATTCCCCATCACAACCCAGCTGACTCTGCATCACAGGGAGGGGGGTCTGAATCTCTCCTGCTCTTCCTGTCCCAGCAGCTTTGCTTTGCACACCCTGTCCCATTTGGGATCAGGTGGGAAGGGCAGAGCTCTGGCTGACAGCACCTGGAGCTGCTCCTTCCACAGGATGGCTCCAAGATTTTGTTTGCAGGCAGTGGCAACAGGAGTCCATTCACTCCCTTTTACTTGCAGGGCAGATTTGGGGCAGCTGAGCTGGCCAAGTGTCCCTTTCTGCTCAGGGCAAAGGGAATGAATTCCCTGGAGTCATCCCTGGCCCAGCCCATTAAGGATTCTCTGGGAGTGGTGCTGCTGCCCAGGAGCAGCACTGGGATCAGAACACTGGTCACTGATGTTGAGCTTGTCTTTACAGTGCCCCTTTTACTGGGCACTGATCCCAATAGATCTGCCCAGAAACTATCCCCCCTTTGACCTTTTATATCCTCCTGGGGACTCCCAATGCCTCACCCAGACTCAAATACTGGTGGAAAGACCCACATCCATGGCTTTGTGCCACAGCTGGTTGTGTGGGAGCAGCCCTGTGTCCCTGGAGAACTCTCACTACAATAACACAATGTTTATTGTGTTTTCCAGCAAAATAACAACATCACATTTTAGCCTGGCTGTTGTGCTGCTGTTAGTGTGTTGTTATTCAGGTTTTTGAAAATTCAAGTCAACTTGAAAACAAAAACATTCTTTTAAACCACAATGTTTTGTTTTGTAAAAAAAACAAACAAAAAGACCAATTACTTGAAGGGTGTGAACTCCTCAGAATTTACTCTACACTTTTCATTTGAAACTATTTACTGTCTTTGCTTTCCACTGGATCAGAATTAAACTTAAATGTCAGTAAATAGAGCTACTCGTTTGAGAAGAGATGATACATTCATTTGTAATATGTGTGTGGTTGGTTGAATCTATTGAAAACAGTTATAAAATTGCTGTCCCGAATTATCAGTGAAAAGTATTCACACTTTTAGTCAAGACATCACACTTAAATTTCTTGTCGTTTACATGTTGCCAATCACCATTTTTACCTGCTTCCAAAACACCTTATAAAAATACAGCTGTGTTTGCCCCCAGCACTGGCTGCATTTATGGTGGGATTTGCTGTTGTCTGTACACATGGACTGAGTTTCCATTAATTTTACTCCTGCCCACAAGTGCAGAGCTGAGCACACAGGACTCACAGCCCCTCGTGCCCCATGAATGGAGCTGGATATCCTGACCAGGGAACCCTGTGGTGGTGGATCCCGATTTTCCATAGGGGTTACCAAGGAAACAAATGATCTGCTGTATTTTTATACTGCCCTGACCCAGCCCAGGCTGTAAGAGTGTCATGATTTAACAGCAGTCCTGCTGTGAGTACATGACACCATCCCTCGGAGCAGATGGGGCTGGCACAGTGACATGGGAAGGGAAGAACCTAAAGAATTTTGCTGGAGCAGATTTTAAGGTATAAAAGTCGGGATTAATATCCCCCAAAGTGCTTTATCAGTATTCCCAAGTGTGAGGATGAAGCAAGAAGGCACAAACAGTCTCTGCAAGAGACTCTCCTTGTGACAACCCCCCCTGCCCAGCTGCCATATGGCCCTCAGAGCCCGTCCCAGCCTCAGAACTGGCTCACGGGATCACCTGAGGTCCACCCAGCTCTGGGTTCAGTGCAAACTGCCTCTTCCAGCTCCAATTTTTCCTTCCCCAGCCTGGCTGAGCCCAGCATAACTCATTTGCAGAGATATGTGCAATCCCTCTGGGACAGGAGCCCATTTGTAAGGCAATGTTATTCCTATGCCATGCTTTTAACTCTGAGGTTGTTATTGATAATGACTTCCTCTCACACAGGCTGAGCTTCACTGAGAGCAAAGGGCTTCAAACAGAATTTATGGTGTCACTGTGTGATGAGGAAAGAGGCTTTGGACAAACCAGCAACATTCCATGCTCAGATTAGGAGGTTCTGGTCTCTAGTAAATGTTCAGGCTCCCAGATAAGCTGCCATTACAAATCTTTGCCTTTGACAGTCTTTTCCACCCACCCCTTCTTTTGCCAGTGCTCTGCTGGGGGAGAACATTTGCCTGGCAGTGCCAGATAAATTCCATTTCTGCAGAGCAAACTCCAGCCCTGGTGCAGGGTAACCTCTGTATCATCTCCCAACAGCTCTCTCTGGAAAAGTCCTAATCACCTCCTAACTAAAGCCAGATACTGGGACACTGAATTATCTCTCTCTGTCTTTAAAAGCAAAAGTCTGGGATGCAGGAATTTGAGAGACTCCCCTTCCTGAGGCTGTTAGGACCCTAACAAGGACAAATCTCAAGAAGAGAATAATATTCATAGTAAGCAAAGGCCAGAATTTGTGAGACAAGGTGCTGACACCTCCAAGTACTTGTACCAAGCTGAAAACCCTTGCTAGTCATTCAGAGGGAATCTCATCGAGATGGAAAAAAAAATCCAAGCACCACCTTGGGTTCACAGGGCCACCTCAAAACTAAAATACTCAAGCACCAAGGGGGAAAACAGCTTATGAAAGCTTTTTGCAGCTTCCTTTTTTTTCCCTGGATCAGTTCTAAGTGACTATGGGCAGCTCCATGACCAACTCCTTTGCCTGAATCTCAGACTTGTACAAGGAGTTTGAAACACTGCCCCAGGAGCTAACGGACCCATCTACACTGCTGGTTACCTCAGACCACAACTTCCTACCTGACTCAGTCACAGGATGTTGTCCCAAGAGGTTCTCAGTCCAGGTGACATGGACAGTAAAATCTCGCTGCCAAACTGCCCTCATTTTACCTCTTTTCTCCTCAAAACTGGGACTGATTGTTGATTTTATGTTTCCCCATCTTTAGACAGCACTTCCCTCCTCAGAGCTGCCTGACATTCCCCTTCTAGCCCCTGATTCCACCGAGGCACCCCGGGCTTGGAAGTACTCCCTGAAGGATCTCAGGGTGTTTAAATACCTTCCCCATGCTGGAAGAGCAGCAGGAAGAGCTGCCAGCTCCTCCTCACTCCCGGAACAAAGGAATGGGCTGCAAGAGGTGAAATGACCTCATGATGCCAGGACTTTTAGAGTCACCCTCCTCCCACCCCAGAGCTTGGGAGGTCCCTGTGGGAAGAAGCCTGGAGGCCCCTGTGGCCATCCATGCACTCACCCACCTTTCTACACTCTGGAAAGCTGAGGCCCAGCGCTTTTCCAGATTTATTGTACATGGACACAGCCTTCTTTCATCACCTGCCACAAGCACCCCCCTAGGAGGAAACTGGGAATGGGCTGAGGAGATCTGATCTGCCCATTACACAGCTCTGGTTAAGCTGTTTAAACAGCTGTTGGGCTGCAAGAGGCACAACAGCAGTTGCTGTATTTTTCCTCTTTGAGCTCCTTTTGCGAATATGTGTCCTGCACCACGTGCAAGTCATTCAGCTCCAGCACGTGCTGGTTTATGGGACACAGTAAGACTTGGACACTTCACAGCCTCCATTAAAAAGCAACACCACAGCAATACCTAAAATAGCACAGTTACAGCCAATTATTAATACAGAGGAGAAACGGGAAAAGATTTGTGCCATGAATTTTGATCACAGGAAACAGGACCACGAGAGACCTCAGGAATTCCTTTAATCCATTACTTTTTCCCATGGATCAATTCTAAGTGATTATGGGCAGCTCCACAACTGATTCCTTTGCTTGAATCCCAGGCTTACAAAAGGAGTGTGAAACACTACAACAGGAGCTGGAGGACCCATCTTTCAGTACGGGTTATCTCAGAGCACAACATCCCACCTGAGAAGGACAAAGGACTCTGTTCTCAGTCCAGGTGACACTGGCAGTAAAATCTTTCTGCCAAACTGCACCTCGTTTTACCCCTTCCCCCCTCAAAACTGTGACTGATTGTTGACAGATCCTTACCTGTTGCTTCCACCATTCCTTCCAGAATGACCACAATTTCAAACTCCTCCTTCTCCAGCTGCGTACGAGACATCTCCCAGAAGGGGCTTTTCTCATTGATTTCGTGTGAGATGATCAGAGGGGACACCAGGAACAACCTGTCGTCTCCAGTGTCAAATCCCACGTTGATGTCCGTTTGGTTCAGGGGAATAAACTCTCCTTCTTTGGTCTGTTTGGACTTAATCAGTTTGGCTCTAATGGAAGCCTCGACAATGTGGGAATTGCGGAGGTCTCCAACCCGGAACATGAGACAGAGCTTCTCGTCCCTCATGGAGATCACGGCGTTGTTGGAAAACATGAGGGTTTCAGCCCTTTTCTTTGGTTGGCTGATCTTGACGAACATGCAGCCCACCATGAAGGCGTTGACAATGGAGCCCAGGATGGCCTGGATGAGGAGCAGCACGATGCCCTCGGGGCACTTCTCCGTGATCACCCTGTAGCCGTAACCGATCGTCGTCTCCGTCTCGATGGAGAACAGAAACGCGGACACAAACCCGCTGAGGTTTTCCACGCAGGGGATCCAGTTCTCATCTTCCAGGTGGTCCAGGTCTCCCCGGATGTAGGCAATGAGCCACCATATGAACCCAAAGAACAACCAGGTGATGGTGTAGACCATGGTGAAGACCAGGAGGGTTGAAACGCCACTTGAGGTCCACGAGTGTGGTGAAGAGGTCGCTGAGGTAGCGGTAGGTCTCCTGCACGTTGCCGTGGTGGACGTTGCACTTGCCGCTCTTCTCCATGTACCGCTGCCGGGGCTTCTTCCCCTCGGCCGAGATGAGGCGCGTCCGGTCGGTGGCGATGGGGACATCGTCCCGAGCCTGCTTGGGAATCTTCTTGGGCTCCCTGGAGGTCACCCCGATGTCCATGTCCTGGTTCATGAAGATCCTGGAATCTCCAGCCATGGCTGGGCTGCAGGACAAAGAAATGCGGTCTAAGATGGAAGGAACCTTGCTGAGACAAACCCCATTTTGTGAACCATTAGACCTTGTTCTGGGAAACACTTTGAGAGGGTTCAGCTCTTCTCCCCCTACAGCCACTAGTTAAATATAATGCTGCTAAGTTAAATATAATAAATGTAAATAAATAAGACAGCAAATATATAAATATAATAAATACACAAATAATTATATTATATAAAATAATTATCTATAATATGGATTATAAATTATATATAGATAATATATATCTATCATATCTATAATATCTATAGATAATATATATAATTGTATTATGTGTAATTAATTATATATAATTATATACAAATAATTACATAAATAATACAACATATATATAATGAATATATAAAATATAAACAATGATACATAAATAATATGACAAATATATAAATATATAAATAATTATATAAAGAATATAACAAATATACAGATATAATAAATATATGTAAGGATATAAATAATGACCCTGAGATGAGCTTTGTGGGTTAAAACTTGGTGGTAATAACACCAAGGTCAAGGGTTCATTCCCCTGGGTGTGTAATTCACTTAAGAGCTGGATTTCATGATCCTTGTGGATCCAACAGAGAATATTCTGTGATATTCTCTGATTCTGTGAAATATAATAAATCTAAATCTAAATCAATACAATGCCGTGAAGTTAAATAGTGATTTATTATCCACAGGCTCTTCAAACATCAATGAGCTGCCAGTCACTCCTGGAACCTCAGAGAACCTGGTGATGGGCAAGGTTGGGAGTCAGGAAATAGTTAAACCTTGTAACATTTTTTTGGGATATTTTTTTGTCCTTAGGTTTTTTTTGCACACAAACTTTGCTTGAGATCAGAACTAGGAACAAAGTCAAGATACATCAACATGTCTGTTCAAGAGGGACTGGAGTTTTTTGATGCCTCAGGTTTTGGGTGCATATCAAGAGAAACCTTAGGAATGAACAGAAAATGCTGAGCACCACTGTCATCCTAAACCTCACCACAAGTCTAAATTATGCATGAAGGTTTCCCTCAGAGTCAGCAGAGAAAGGTGTCTCCAGGGATAATTCAGATTTCTAAAGTTTATTCTGTGAGCCGGGGCTTCAAATGTGAACCAGACCTTGAATGGAGCATCTGGAATTCCACATGGGCAGGTGTGATGGATCCAGGCCTGCTGTTAGTGGGATCTCTCAGAACTCACTCCTGACATTGCACAGAATCAACAGGCACTTATTAAAATCCCACTGCCCACATGCAGAATTCTGCTTGCAGAGACACAAATAAATAACACAAAATGATGGCTGCAATGATTTTTGCAGGTTATAATGTAACATCCTGTTTACTAAGAGGATTAGATACTCCTTTAAAAAATGAGAATCTTGACTCTGGATGCAGGGCACAGACAAAATCTCCATCAAAGACTCTCTAAGCAGCCTTAGGGATATCAAAGATAGAGCAGCAATATTTTCTATGGCGTTCATTCTCTGCATTGTCCTCTGCAAATCCTATTAAAACCTAACTAAATCTATTACTGCTCCCTCTATCTTTAATCTTCTTATGCTCCTGTGAATGAGAAAAGGTGTAGAGCTACAATTAAGAGTATCTTGGGAAAGACAATTTTAAGACCGAGCAAAGCAGCTTCATCTTTTCGGTATTAAAAAGCGCGAAGGGTGGGCGGGAAGGAAGCAGAGGCAGGATGAATAAATGAGGCAACAAATTTCCACTTCCATTCTGCTGCAGCCAAGTCTGGTTAACAGCAAGGAGTTACTCTGAGCCCTTGGATAAGTCACCATCAATCGTGACTCCAAGGAAGCAGCCGGAGCCGGTTGCTGGAACCATCCCCGCTGGCCCTGCTCGCAGGAGCCCAACCATCTGTCCCAGCCCAGCCCCAGAGCTGCTGCCCGCTGGCACATTTGCCTGCTCAGAAGGTTTTGGTCCAGGGCTGAGCCTCTGCAGCCACAGGAAGGGGGAAACAATAGGAATCGGTGGTGCTGGGATGGTCAGTTAAGAGGGATTAGGTTGCCACCCCACTGCAGTGATCCCGGATAACCCCAGTGCTGGGTGTTCCCTTTCTCCTACAGCAACACCGAGGATTTGGACAGAGTATTCACCCCCACCTCTGTTTCCATCCCTCCTGAAGGCAGGACTCCCCAGAGTTGGCTCATGGGGGATTTAGACACATCTTTTTTCACTACCTGTTGCAATGGGAATCTCCTGGCCCCTCTGCATGGCGGTGTTGTCCCCACACAGGTGTAAAGTGCCTGCCAGAGGCTGTCAAACAGTAACTATCTGTCAAATAATAACTACCTGTCAAATAATTAGTATCAATAATGACATTGACTCTCACTTCACGTGGCAGAACAATCACACACTTTTTTACCCCTCTTTAATAGGAAAAGAAGCCTTCCATCCTCTGCCTGAAAGGGAATCAGGTAGTGAAGAACCTCTTTGCTTTCCTCTTGTGAAGATCCCTCTTGATATATGTTTGCATTGATTGATTAATCTAAAATTACTCCTTTTGGATAAAAAGCTTTTAATCAATCCAAATATAAAACCAGGCAAGTGCAGCATGTTTTCAATTTTAAAAGGACTGCTTTAAAGATAATTTAATTATAAAAGTTATGTTTGAAGCTGAGTTTCACTGACACTAAGACAGAAAAAGCAGTTTCAAGACATTAATCTAGTGTAAGGTTTCATCTTCTGTGTTCATACCAAAGAGACCAAAAGGATCTGAAAACATATTAAAAAGAACAGAATAAAAACAGTCCAAAAGCCTAAATCCCTGGAAATATCACTCTGGTGGAGCAGGCAAGAGGAACTGCCCCTTAATGAACGTACAGAGAAACCTGCTTTGACTAAAAAGTCCAAAGGACTGGCAACATCCCTTTTGCAGTGCTACTGATCTCCAGCAACAGGGCAACTGAAATCTTTCTGGAAACCTTCAGGAACACCTTACAAGTGATCCATTAAAGCAGGAACATTCCTGCTGGGTAAGAACTTCGCTGGCGGCTTCAGTGGCAACACAATTCCTGCTGATGTTGAATCTTAAACTCTCCCATCGTACGAGAAGTGTAACCTCAGTACGTGGTTACTGGAAATAATTGAGCAGCTGAATTTTTGCATTAGATTCTTTAAAAAGAATGATCTTGGTCAGCAGTTTGAGCACAGCTTTGGGTGGCTGCACACCAGCCAGCTCTCTGTTTCTAATGATTTTCTCCAAAAGCATTTTCTCTCTAATTCTGCGCAAATCACTGCTTTCCCCTCTACCTTAATTCCCCAATGGTAAAATTTGTGATATGGGCATGAACAGTCTGTGAGATCCCAGGCACAAGGAAATTTGCTGTCATTCCTTTATTATTATTTTAACTGCCCTGGAAACTTCAGCACACAGGACAAGATGCTCCAAAAGGAGCACTGTAAGGACTTGGTTAACTCCTTCCCCGTGTAATAAACTACCACTGCTGCCAAGCATAAACATCTTTCCCACAAAATGAGAAATATGTGCCAGCATCTCCCAAAGACTCAGCCTGCAGTCTATAAATCCCTGCCCCTTCAACACAGAGATCCAGGAGGCCAAATTGCCTTTTCCATTCACACCCCCCCCCCCCCCGTCCTGTTCCTCTGGCATTTCCCATCTTTGGTTAAACGAGGCCAGGGTAATAAAAATGTCACTTTTTACAAAGCTGCCTTCCTTGAGGACAGGCTGCTGCCCAAGGAGCTGTGAGTCAGTGCATTATCACCCTGGCAGAGAGGCTCTTTATCAGCCTGCCTGTTGTTGAGCCGCTGCCCAGATGACAGAGCGGGGCCGGCGGTGACATTTAGGGCTCTCAGATCTGCTGAGGAGAGTCAGGCTGGGCTTAGGGGAGAACCTCTGGCAGAGCTGCTCCAAGCCCTGCCTGGCAGAGCTGAGGTGCCTCCTGACAGCTCCAGCAATTTGCTGAAGACATCACAGAAGGTAAAACATGAAAAGTCTGCAAGAAACTTTTTTCCCTGCTGACGGGGGTGACTTTTTCCCTTTAACCATCTCTGATCTCGCTGAAGTGAACACCAGTTTAACTGGGGATAGGATTTGCTGCTGGAGAGGACTAAACTGGAGGCAGGAGGAGTTTAAAGACATGAATTTGTCATCAAATTTGTATAAAAACAGTCTTCTTTTGTTTCTTTTAAACCTGGTGCCTGTGTTTTCTCTCATTATGAGAATAATTGAGCAACTGTTCTTTAGCAAACCTCCCACACCTTCCCAAAACAGAATTTTACTTAACTCTGTCATCTTTTTTTTTTTCCAGACAATGAGCCCTGTACTACTCAACAAACAATCAATTATACTAAACAGATATTACTGGAAAATCTGACCTGGTTGTTTTGCTGCCCTTTGGCCCACACCATATCAAACAAAGACAAGGTTGCTGTGCCCAGGTTCCTCTGGGCCACATAATTCTTCTTTGGGTTACACTGCTGCAAGGGAATGAAGTTCTTAATTGGCAGACACTGATAATATGGGAAAGCTGGCAGAAGAATAAAGCAAATGAAAGCAGCAGCACACAAAGAGAATAAAGGAGTTGCCTGCTGAACACTGAGTGGAGGTGGAAAGATGAAGGAAGAAGAAGAAATCTTAGGAAAAAATGGCCTTTGACACCCTGAGGATAAATGACTGTTAGACAGGTAGTGACTTAGGTGGGGCTTTGATTTCCCTGAGGAAGGCACCTTTCCCTCTATCCTTTTATTTACTTTCATTTACTTTTATTTCCTGCCTGTGTATAACTGAGACAGAACAGTCAACACCACCAACACCTTTTGACACATGCAAGAAGAAAGGCAGGTAAATTTTGTGTAAATCATGTAATCTTTTGGTTTTCTGACTTCACATTAACAGAGGTTGTGGTGGTGTCTCTTTGGGAAGTGCCTGGAGATCTACAGGTGGAGGAGAGGCTGAGAATGAGTTTGCTGTTCAAAACCAGGGCAAAAGATTGAAAGAGACTGCACAGGAAAGGAGACCTGGGGCACTTCACTAATAAACAGGGTTCAAAAGCTTCCTCAGCCCAATATTTCCTGTTCATAACCTCACTCAGCACTGAGGTGGGATGATGGCCCTCATTTCCTCTGGGTTTTTGGTGTCTCGGCACTGCTTTCATCACACAAAGGAGTTCCTCTGAGGCTGGGGGAGACCCCCCCCCAGTAGCCAAACTGGGTGACTGATGGTCCTCATGGAGCAGGAGGACTCTGTGCTTGTCACAGAGCTGGGCTGCTGATGGCTCCTGTCTACCCAGAGTCCATTTGGCTCAGAAACACCCAAACAGAAGGTGTTCTGTCTTTCCAAACAAACTCCCTCTGGCCAGGGAGCTATTATGACACAAAGAAAGAGTCCATGGGCATTTGTACTTTAGTTTTACCTGCTAATTACCTCCCAATCCATCCTTCTCCCCAGCAATGCTGGATAGTCCCAGCTCTAATATCCCTGAGCCCTTTCATTGTCATTTTTGAGGTACCAGTGGGACCCTTCCAACCCCAGAGTATCCAAGTGTTTCCCAGTATTCAACACAGGTATCACAGGCTTACAAATTTTATTTATGTATTTATCAAGAGCTGTGGAATAAGGAAATGCTCTATATCCCATATTTCAAGATGGGGAAGTCAGTCACAAAGATGCTTCTTCCAGACTCATATTAGGAGTCTGTGGCAGGGCAGGGAATTAAATTTAGCATTTCCAAAATCCTAAATGACTTCCTGTAATCACTGCAAAACTCTTTTCTCCTTTCCCCACTCCAGCAGCAGTGAATACAGTCCCTGC
The DNA here is from genome assembly GCF_009829145.1 of Chiroxiphia lanceolata. Taxonomy (NCBI): domain Eukaryota; kingdom Metazoa; phylum Chordata; class Aves; order Passeriformes; family Pipridae; genus Chiroxiphia; species Chiroxiphia lanceolata. The sequence continues at coordinate 6,357,475 of NC_045659.1, read as the reverse complement.
CTGCTTCAGGTGTATCTAAAGATTGCTCTGCAGAGCCTACACAGCCTGATCTATCAGCATGAATAACTAGGAAGATTATTTCTAGTGCCAAGAAAGACAGTTTCTGTTCTCTCTACAGATTTCAAATAGATTTTTCCCTCACCTATGGACTGAAGCATAAAAAATCCCACAGATAACACAAGCTCACAGTTGCCTCAAATATAATAACTTCAGACCTATGCAGAAAAGACTGGAGAAACTCAACTGATGAGAAGATGCACTGGGGTAGGGTTTTTTTACGGAAAAAAAGAGATGAAAATTAGAAAATGCCTTTTGAGTTGTCATAATGATCCCAGTGTACAGGCTTTAACAACTTGTTACAGCACAAGGACTGGAGAACATGGAGTTTCTACAGGATAAAAGGTATCTCCTACTTGCTGTGCCACAACTGCATAGGGTGGATGGGAGGATAAAATCCAGGTAACTCTCAGTTAATTATCTTATACTTCACTGCATTAAAAAGTCCCTGTGCAAAGGATGCAATCACAATATTATGCTCCTAGGTGTTTTTCTTAAGTTAGAACAGATATTTTCTCTACCAACAAATAAAACCTGAAAATAAACCAATTTGATCCTTCCACCTCCAAGGGGGTGACTATGCCTGAGGCACTTTGCAGCCTCTCTATCTCTGGCCTCTCACCCCAGTCCCTATTTTTAGAGGCACCTTATGGCATCACTGAAAATGTGACTGTTGTCTTTCACCCAACACTGAACAAAGAAAAAGAGACACCTTTGTCCTGATAAGACACTCCTGTCTCTCCTGCTGTTTGCACACAGCAAACATTGTGAATATTGGGGAAACCAGAACCTCGATTTTAAGGCAAAATTCTGCCTCAAGAGCACAAACATTTCTGTTCTCCACTGTTTAGGAATTCACCATTACAGCACCTGAGAATCACTCTGTAATTGGCAGCTGCCTTAAAAAAATACAATAAAATTGTTTATACCCCTTCACACTTCCCCAGTACCTTGCATCCAAAGAGTTCACAGATGAACTGACCAAACACAGGCTCTTTTTGCCCCAAGGCCTTCAACCCACTGCAGACAAGGGTCACAGAGAGACAAACCAACCTCACACAAACTGCTGGGGCAGTGCCAGTGCTCACCCCACACGTCCAAGGGCCTCTCCTGACCTCAAACCCAACAGAAAGTGGGTGACTTATATAAAGAGTCTGGAGATTTGCCTCAGAATATGACTCCAAAACTCTGTTTGCCTTTTTTTGGCAAATAATTGGGCTGGAAATTTCCAGAGATGGAGAATATTCCCCCAGCACAAACACTCTCCCCACCTGCCACAGGAGATGCTGGTGGTTTGGGCTGGTCAGAGCACAAGTGAGAGAAGCCACTTTGGTTTCCCTCTCAGCTGCTCTGCTACAAACCCAAGGTCTACCTAAACGAGGTAGGAGGAAGGACCTGCGTGATGCCAGAATCGTCAAAATCAGATGGTGAGTTTTTTGGGACAGGGCCACTTTCTGCCAGTTCTTCACTGGCTCCTGAAACTCTCCAGTCAAAGCCAAGGGAGCTGTACAAAAGTGAGCATGGGGCTCCCACCCAGCATGTGCTGACACAAACTGGAGGGCTCCAGGCATCTTTGTGAGGGATGCAACAGGACATGGATAAAAAAATCGGTCATATTTTACCTCCCAGAGCTATGAACCCCCCAGGGATTCCCAGTGCAATACATTCTCTGTCCCCTCCAAGGGCTGAACATGCCCCTTCATCGGCTGGAGACTGCGCTGCCAGGGCTCTTTAAACTCTCAGCTCATGGGCAAGTATCCTAATTATGAAAGAATTTAATCTGACTCCAGATAAAGATTATGAAGTCACTCCATGCATTTCAGGGCTGCTGACTGATCAGTCTCCCGGTGCCCTTTGCATTCCAGTGATCTCCACTACCCCGAGCAGGTCGGATTTTTTAACGTGTATTCCTGCAGAATCCCTTTCTGAGATCTGACGGTGCTTTTGCCCAAGACCAACATCCCATTCCTGGCTTCCCACAGAGTTCCCTGGCGCTGGGGAGTTGGACAGCGCACAGCTCCAGCTCCCACCCCGGCGGGTTTGGGGAGCCTGGCGCTCGGTTGACCCGACACCTCACCTCAGTCCTCCTGCCTGCTGTGCTCCCGGTCCTTGGCAGCCAGAGGAGCGCAGGAGGGAGCTGGGATAACAAAGGAAATGCGGTGACTTACTCGCTACGAGCGGCTCCGCATCAGTGTCGCGCCCTCGGGGGCAGCCGGGCGGGAGCGGGGCGTGGGAAGCGCGGCTGGAGCAGCGGCCGGTCCATGCCATCACCGGCGAGCTGGGCTCGTCCTCGGGTCCCCGCGCTGCCTCCTGCCTCCTTCCCTGACAGGAGAGAACATTTACGTGGCACTGAGGATGAGGATGCCCACGCCCCTGTCCCCGGGTATCCCTGATTTCCCTGCTCTGCTCCAAACCCTCCGCTGCTGCGGAGATACTTTTGCCTCTCCTCTGCCTGCCTGTCCCTGCTCCCGCCTCTCCCGTTCCAAGGGATTGTTGGCGGTATAAAGCTTTTTAAGGGCTGGGGCAGAGGGGAGGGAGGGGAGGCTGCGTGTGACGGCGCCTTATCTGTTGTGAATGAGCCGGAGCGGAGGTGGGGAGGGAGGGCGAGGGAGGGGTTTGGGCGCTGCCGAGCGCGGGGAGGGCTGGTGAGGAGGGGGAGAGGCGAATCCGAGCCCTGGAGCTCGGGATCACAGGAGCTTTGGGGCTGGGAAAGACCTCCGGCATCCTCGGGTCCCACCCGCGGGGGCTGCGCTCCCCTCGCACTCCCCCGAGCGCTGAGTTCCCTTCTCCTCCTGGGATCTCCTGTCCCGGATTTACTGGGGGGGATATCGGTTTTGAGGGGGTGGGGGCTGTGTTCTTGTGTTTTTAAAATCACACAAACAGAAAGCAGTTCCCAAAATCAGGAAGAAGCCGCACATTTCACAGAGACCGCGTGTGTCCATAGTCATCGGCACTGGGGGAACTCTCTCATCCAGGCTGGACCAAGGAATTTGGGAAAAGTGGGGACAAAGAGGGCCAGTATGATTCCTCTAGCACGCTCCCCTTGCCTGTCAACCATCAAGCTCCTGCCGTGGTGTTTGCTGATGGAGTTGTGGTGTTTTCCTGGGATTCATCCAGGGAATGTTCTCAAAGTTCTTCAGTGCTTTGCTGTATTTTTTTATCTTTTTCTTTTTTCTCCTTTTTTTTTTTTTTATCATTGATAATACCACACTGTCTCCTCAGCTTAGTAAAATATTTTCTTTTCTGAAAAGCAAATGTCAGGCCAGCAGCAGATATGAGCCAGACCTGCCTGGTGACTGCAGGTTGCCTCCAGGCTTTGTTGTCCTGTTCCCCTGATCCTGTCCTCCTGCCCTCCCTAATTCTCTGCTCCGGGACCACATTCATTACAGCCCATCAGAAATGCTTTCACAGATTTATCTGGTCAAGAAAAGAGAACTTCTCAAAACCAAAGCACTGAAGGAATGTGTCGGTATAGCTGGAATATTAAAGCTATTTTTCCCACGTTCTGCTTTGAATGATTTTCAATTTACTTTTTTTTAAATTACACTATCACTAATGAAATACATCAGCAGTGGAATGGCATTTTTGTTTTACTGCGTGGACATTTTGCAACCTATTATTTACATTCCTTTTTTTTGAACAGGTTAAAAATGGAACTAGTGGAGCTTCCTGTAGATCATAAAACCTGTTCCTGATCAGGTTAATTCTAGGCTACATTAACACCTTATTATGGAAACTAGACTGGAGAAATGCACAGACAGAGAGGGAAATAACCAGAGATTTGAATATTATGAATAATCATATTGCCTAGGGGCTGGGTTAAGAAGCCCATCTCCATAAACACACACCTTTTATCAGAGTTCTTCTCTGATCTTTATGTGGAATCACAGAATCAGAAAATCATTAAGGTTGAAAATGACATCCAAGTTCACGGAGCCCAGCCACAGAAGTTGGATCTGACCAGCTGGGACAAGAATCTGGAGCCAGCTTAGCCATTAAAAATTGGGTTTGCAGATGTAATTTTGCTTTTCCACTTGTTAGTTGTCTTTCCCACTCCAGCACGGTGTGGGCAGTGAGATGAGCCCAGCCAGCCTGGCTCCTGTTGTAGCATTAGCTGCAAACAGCTCCAAGGACTGAACCCAAATCAGCAGTGAAACCATTTGCAGTGAAAGCAAAAGGCCTGGTAATAAACTGCTGATTAAATCCACTGAAATTATGTTACATCTTCTGCCTGCTCCGAGCTCTCACGGATGCCTTTGCAGCAGTATTAGTTTTACCTTTTAGGAGTGTGTCCATGATAATGTTATAAAAGTGCAATTTGGGGAGTACATTAACAGTTTGGGTATTTTAATAATCATTCAAACTTCCTTACAAAGTTCTAAGCAGTAATTCATCCACTGTGAGAGTCAGTTCCCCCTAAAATCACAGTGTTGTCTTTCAGAGCAGGTCCCTGGATGCTGCTCCAGCAGCACTAAGGACAGTGCCACCTTCAGAACGGCCTCAGCTCAGCTTCCTCCTCCATTTCATCTCATTTAATAAGATTTAGAATGAATTTAGGAAATGGAGAAAGACCTTTCGTGCTGTCCAGCCAGCAACCCTGGAGGAACAGAGTCTCTGAAAGGCTGCAGAGCTGGTGTGTCATGGTCAAGGCAAGGAGAAGTCTTCCTTCCCACCTCCCACACACACTTATCCAACACATCCCGAGTCCACAGCCATGGACAGGGGTCCCAGGGGAGCAGAGCGGGCTCACGGCGTGGCCACTGCTGCGGGCAGTGTTTGCCCCACGGCTCCCGCGTGGGACTGGTTCCGTGCCTCATGCAGCGCCAATAACACCTTTTTTGGAGCACATTCCCTGTTTTCCTGACGGTGGAACTCTGACAGGCACTGCCATCTGCTGGCATCGGCCCTCCCAACCAGCCCTGCAGACACCACATGAGTGGGGTGTGCTGAGGGGTTAAAGCCGGGGCTGCATTTTCACAGCCCCTCTAACTCCTGAGGCTGCAGAAAGTCCCATTTCCCCAACTTCCCACCCGTTTCCTTCAGATGGAAAACGAGACCTCTCCCCTAAGGACGTTTGTCCACGAGCAGGTGGATAATTCTGACCCTTCTCCACCTTCTGGGATTACACAGAGTTGTGCCCACACCTCTGCCCAAGTGCCAGCTCAGCGATTTTGCCCTGACCCACAGATCACACCCAGCACACACTGTGAGGGCGTTTTTGTGTGCTGTGGTTCCTCCCTGGCACAGGGGCTGGTGCCCCAGACACCTCTCAAAGCCACAAAAAACCAGGGCACTTGAGAGGCCTACATCAATCAGCATTAGAGGCCTTTTAGGAGCCATTTATCTGCTCACCAGGGAGGCAGCACCTTCTCCCTGGCTCTGAGTCTCGGCTGCTTGGTACTTTACTTCCTCATTCCTACACTGTAAATTAGTTTCATGTATTATTTCAACTGACATCTTCCAAACTGTGCTGATTAAAGACAAGCCAGACCTAAAAACAGTTCTCCAGCTGGAAACCATCCTTCAGGGAGTCAGTGACATCACTGTGCCCTTGCTGAGCTGGGCAAAAGTTGTCAATGGCCTCTAAAGTTTGGAATATGTTAAAGAGCTGCAGGTATCAGCTACCTGGAGAGGGTGGATTTAACACCAAATGGTAGGACAGTTGGAGTGCCTTTGGACTCCTGTGGAAACGTGGAAATGCAGAGGGATTGCTGTTCTGTTCAGGATGGGATTCAGCACAGGCAGTGCCATTTAGGATGCACTGGGCTGAGTCCAAACAGCCACACCATTTCCCTTCTAACTGATGCAGAGACAGGTAGTATCAGAAGGCAGCTAAATTAGACCTTTATGTTAGAGTGGGATGAATTATCTGATTCCAGCAGCATGGAGACACAAATTTCACTTCAGTGCAACATCTTAATGTTCCTGGGGATGCTCACAAGCCCTGACAGCAGTGCTGCTCTGCTCAAAGGATACACAGGGCTGTTTACAGGGGGAATTATGGCAACTGTGGAGTGCTCAACTCCTGGATTCACAAACAGAACAACAAGATGTGGGTAGAACAAATTCTAATCTTATTTTGATATAATTTCAAATTATACCTGGCTCAGAGAGTGATTTATATCACAATGTATATCAAAAGCTTTTATAAAATGAACAGTCTGAATTTCTGCAGGCTCCTGAAGTATGAAACAGGGCAGCCCAATTTTTGAGCTGCCATGAACCAAACAGGGAATTGCCTCCATTTTCCTGGCATTTCATGGGACATAAACGAGCCCCCTCCCTGATGACCAGAGACTGGCCTGACACTCATTACCCACAGGGCCAGTGTTAGGGTTCATTATTACCCAAATAACTCATTCCCCAAAAGGACAGTGACCCCTGAGAGCCCAGGGCCGGGGGTGCCTGCTCTGCAGTCACTGCTCGTGTTGAGAGCAGAGGGAGCAACAGTGCCTTCAGGGAGCGTTTTAATTCGTTGTGCAATTTGATCTCTGGAATGAGAGATGTCTCTTCCCGTTTGTCAACCATTAACCGACCATCCCACCAGAAGAAATCCGAGTTGTAAGAGGCAGTGCTGGAAACAGCGTCTAAGATTGTCTCCTCCACCTCCACCCTCCCCTGAGCCTTCAGCTGAGGCTCTGGGAGCCCTGATGTGACAGTCACCCACTCTGTCTCGTCTTCCTTTTGTGTTTTGGGGCTTATTCATCCCTCCGAATCCAAACGAACCTTGGGGAGTAGGCACAGAGGCAGACAAGGGGAAGGAGAAGTTTCCGCAATAAACTCCCCCGCTCGGTGTGTGGAGGAGTGAGCTCTGCCACGGCCTTTGATGTGATAATGAGGAGCTGATGCTCACCCAGGGAACGAGGCAGCTCCTCTCTCTCGCAGCTCCACGGGGCTGGAGCCTGGCACCGGTTCCCCGAGCCAACACACATCCCGATCCTTCCCTTCTGGATTGCCCGCGAGTGGGTTAATCCGGTTCTTACTGAACTGCTGTTATAATTAACACTAATTAAGCTGCAGGTGCAGCAGCAAAATCTAAGGCTGAAGGGCACCCAGGGACTAAACTTCCCACTGAGGCCCACGGGAGCTGCAGGGCAGGAAAACACAGGCCAGGGACCCTGTGTGTGAAGTGACACACGTGTGCCATCTCCTCTGGGAATGAACCACCACTCCAGCTTCCAGCTCTGTTCACTGCCTGGGAGCTCAGAAACAGCCAAATCTACCAGTCATAGCACACTCTAATGATGGCAAATTTATGGAGACAATTTCCTTGTTAGGCTGTCACAATTCAAAAGGGTTTCTGACAGACACAAAGGCTTTGGTTCTTTCAGGTGGGAATCTCACTGCACTGATTTCCCTCTCAAAAACAGGCAGCCTTCCCTTTGGAGCGGGATGGGATGGGTGCATATAGGATATAACCAGAAAGGTACAGTCTAAAATCAGCCACTAATTAACCCCTTTGTTGAAAAAGGATCTCACCTTTTCCCACAAAGGCTTGTGGCTTTCCCAGGAGACGAGAGGTCGAGCCAGCAACTCCTTCATTTAACTAGGAAGAATCTTCCATCTGACTATCAAGTATCTATATCTAACTATAATCTAACTATGTGGGTATTTAGTTGATTCCAAAAGATTCCACAAAGTCTCTGCATGAGCATGAGGCAGCAGTGGGAGCTCAACCAAAGCCCTGTGTGCTCCCTTCCAGTCTCCCTCTGGGAACCAACCATCCACTGAACATCACAGGGCAGAGTAACACAAACCAGCCTCTTCTAGCATATTTTTTCAAATGGGAAGAGTGTACAACAGTTCACAGACTCTGAATATTCTGAGTTGGGAGGGATCCCCAAGGATCCTTGAGTCCTGTTCCTCAGTGAATGGCCTGTACAGGGATGGAACCCACGACCTTGGCATTATTGGCACCACATTCTGTGGCCACTTAGCAGAAAGCACAATCTACAGGGCAAACCCAGTTGATCCTGAAGATCAGTTTGAGGCACTGCACGTCAGCACATCTGGTTTATTTAACTGGTACATTTCAATCCTATTTGCAATCCACTTTTAGGAACTAAAAGCAACTCAACCTCTGTTGTAGCAGGCCTCACACCCCATTGCTCCCAGATCACTTCAGGATTCTCCTCAGCTCTACTCTGGCTGCAGAAAAATGCCCTCCACTGACTCTGGGGCAGCCTTTTTATTACAGTTTGATCCCCTGTGTGCAGCAGCCCTGGGTCACAAAGGCCTCTCTGCAGCCACAAACAGGCCCTGTACAGAGCAGCCTCTCCCCAGCTGCCCTTTCCCTACATCCCAGTGCATCCAGAGCAGCTCTGGAGCCAGAGGGGCCTGTTGGAGAGGGAACCAGCAGGATGAGCTGGAAATAACCCCAGCAATTAACCCTTGGCTTCTCTGGCACAATTAGTGTGGGAGATCCCCGCCTCATCCCTTTGGGCCTGGTGGATGTCACTGGGAATTGAACACTCCAGCCATGGCTGAGCTGGGCTGGGTTGGAACTGGAGGGCTGAAGGTGAAAATCTTTATCTTAAATTCACAATATAGACGGCTCAGTTTTAGGAAGAGACTCCACTGTACCTTGCACTGGGATCCTTTGAGTGGGAGAAGGATGATCCACCCATCCGAACTGGGAATTCCTGCTGCCACAGCACAGGAGCACAGTGGCCACACGTGGCACAGCAGACCCTGCACACTCTTTTCCCCTGCAAGGGTTGGAAATACTCTACCAGGGGAATTTTTGCCTCATCACATTTTCAGCACTTAGGCTGGGCAGTGGATCTCTGCAATTCAGTTTTATTCTTTAGTAAGTTTTATTCCTTTGCACTCAACAGACCTTCAAGCCAATTTCTGAGATGCATTTTACACCTTCAAGGGAGGTTTTAAGAACAAAACCAATCATTCCATTCCTCCCCAAAGTGTCTGTGTTCAGTGAATAATTTGCATTAAATTCAAAAACTATCACTCTTCATTCGAAAACTCTACAAACAGTTACGTAACTTGGAATTCCACATAATTTACTAAAATTAGTAAAATTTTCAGCAGCTTTTCAGTCATTGGGGAGCTTGAGAAAACCATTTCTAGAATTTTATTTGCAGGCCTTGCAGCAGCATTCAATATTTATAAGGAATTCCCTGTCTTGGTAGCAACAACTGACAGTTACGAAAAATAAGTACATCATAAAATGCATTAATATTTTAAGTCTAAGACTGCTGGAGGAAGATATTCCCAGCTTTTGCCTGGCTGGTTGATATTTAGTTCACACAAATAACTGAAAAAAGAGACATATCTAAGAGGGCATGGAGAGAGTGTATAAAAAACTGCAAAAATGACAGTGAAAGATTTGTCTCTGTTTCCACAATAAATCATCAGCAGAATTAGGAAAAGAACCTTTTTTTTGTTGTTTTCACTCCAACCACTCATTGAGGGACCTCTGTTATGTGCTCAGATATTGCCTCACAATAAAACCCTTCCCCAGCCTCCAAATAAAACGTTGAGATTGTGCTGAATCCAGGATTTTCCACAAAAAAAATGAGGATAACTTGTGTTTAATGATGCAGCAGAGAGAGAAAAGATAAACCCTGATATTTCTGTAATAAAGTGGCTTTTTATGATCCCCCTGCATGTCGGGGCTGGCAGAGCTGGACTGGAGCCAGGGCTGTTTACGGTGCCAGCGTGCCTGTGCCGCGCTCCAGAGCATCTGCACAGTTTGTTCCTGCCGGGTTTGTGTCTCTGGAGCCAGCTGACCTTGAAACTCTCATCTGAGGGAAAAGAATGAGAGAAAAAATCAGCAGGCAGAGTCCCACTACCCCGTGTATATTCCAGTTATTGTCAGAATTTTTCCTCTGCTCTGTTTGCACAGAAGCGATATCCAATAACACTGGAAATGTTCCTGCTGTCCCAGGAGAGGCATGTTCAGAGTCAAACCAGAGGAAATTAAAGACCTCTCAAGCAATCCCCTGGCACAGGTTCATAAATATAAAACTGCAGGCAGTGACTGGCTCCAGCTCCGAGGACAAAATGTGCTAAAACTCCGGGGTCCCTGTGCTCCTGCCGCCCCCGTATTCCCTGCTCCTCACGGGGCTGGGCAGCTCCTGTCCCTCATTATCCACACCAACCAGACAGGATGAGGCATTTGCTGTGGGAATAGCATTCCCTAGAGCACCTCTGCCGTGACAGCCCTCTCTAAACACCCCTCTGACTGCTGGAATTCCCGTCCCTCCAGGTGATGGGGGACTGTGGGATCTGAATTCCCCAGAAAAAGGAGGGATGCAGACAACTCCTCTTCAGCTCTTTCCGCAGTCTGTAAGTTGGCTGTCCTGCCTGGAACTTAGGCTACAGGATGACTTTTCACAGAATCACAGGATCACAGAATATCCCCAGTTGGAAGGGACCCACAAGGATCATGGAGTTCAACTCCTGCATTCCTTTGCAGGGATCCTGTTCTATGGCACTTGGCAGTTTGTTTTACCCACTCTGGTGGGAACTTGATCAACTTGCAGAGTTTTAATTCTCTGTTGTTCTTTGCATTGAAAATTAGAAGATTAAGTGCTTGCTCTTGCCAGCCACGGGAGAAACAGCTCTCCCTGGACTCTTCCAGAATTTCAGCATTGGTTGGGTTGGTTGGTTGGTTGGTTGTTCCTGCTGCTGGACTGCAGCAACAGAATAAAATTCCAGTCCTCCTGATCTTATCTTGTGTGTTGAAAGTCAGATAGATGTAGGAAAGGCAGATTTATGGAAACAAATAATATTTAATACTAGGTCTTGATAGATCCTAGACTGGTGAAGTCATGGAGAGCTTCAGCTGAGCCCTGCCCAGACACCCCAACAATCCCACCCTGTGCTGAGAGCATTGTCCAAACACTCCTGGAGCTTTGTCAGCCTTGGTGTTGTGCCCACTGCCCTGGGGAGCCTGTTCCAGAGCCCATCCACTTTTGGGGAACCCTTAATTTGGAGACCTTCCTTAAGGTGTTCCCCATCCTCCTGAAGAGTGAACATATGAGGTTTACTGTGGCCTGTATGAAACCCTGATGGAGGTTAGTGATGGGGACCTTCCAGAGACAAACTGGGTCCTCTGCAACCTTCAACCTTCCGTGGAAGCACGTGGAATTCAATGACACAATGAGCACAGGGAGTGCTCCCTTACATGCTGTAACTGTGCAGCAACACCTCACCAATGCTGCAGGAAAACTCTTGGATTCATCCCACAGTCACTCTGGGAAAATTTCCTTTCCACCTCAATTTGCCTGGGGCTTATTCCTGTGCCACTCCATGCACCAACTCCAAATCTCTGTGCTGCCTAGGGCTGAAATTGTACAGGAAAAAATGCTTCACCCAGATGGATGGAATTTACTTTACTTTTTGGTTGGTCATGATACATCTGAGCCCAAGATGAAGGAGATGAGTGTAATCTCAGCCAACATAAAACCTTCTCAGCATGGAACACAACCACAGACATAACTCAGTTCAGTCCAGCAGTCCCACTGCTCCTGCAGGAATAGACAGAAGGAATTATTGACTGGATTTCCCAGAATGTCCCAGTGCAAATGAGGCATAACACCAGAACTGTAGACATGTCAGAAAGCATAAAAACAAGCTTTCCTGGGAAATATGATGCCATATGGACATGGGCTTTGTTCTGGTGAGGCTTCTTTCAGCTCCCCAGGCTTTTCTATGTCATAACGTTTCCTGGTGAGGTGCCTGGGTTGTGTCAGCTCAGCACTGAAATTGCCTTGGGCTGTAGTGTTTCCACACTCCCCAAACCTCTGGAACACGCAGATTCCGTGCTGTCCCATTCCCAGGGAGTTGATTCATTTGTGCTGACAGCCTGTACACACCTTGTCATACAACAAAGTCACTGACACTGAATTGTCAGAGGGGCTCCGATCGTTACTTTGGGTGATTTATCCAGGACTTATCCAGCCCTCTGAGCCAGGGCCAAGGAAACTCCCCCCTGTCCCTAGACCAGATGCTGTTCTCATCTGAACTGTGTTAAATCTGAGGTAAAATTACCAAAGCCAACAGACGTGGTGCTACCACCAGCCCTTGCTTCAACTCAGAATGATGCTCCCCTCTGTGTCCACTCCATCCTCAAAACATCAGCAGAACAACCACAGCTCCAGGAAAAGTTCAGCCTATCTGATTTCTCCTGATTGCTCTGCAAAATGATTTTGGTACGTAAGAAAAGGTCGAGCAATTTTTTTTTAATTGGTGACACTGACTATTTTAAGAAGGAAGACAGAGCTTTGTGGGGCTCAGGCAGTCATGGCATGAAAACGCCCAAAGCTTCGCCTCCCCCTCGCCCTCCTCCACCTTTATTTCACCTTTTACAGAGGTTTTCCCACCACAAAGAGCAGAGTTGCCTCCAGCAGTCCCTGCACAGCCCAGTAGAGGGGAGTGGGCAGCCACACTGGTTTTTCTGTCCTGACCAGTCTCAGGGTAAAGCCACACATCTCCAGAATATTTGTAAGGAGTTCCAAAGGGTTAAGCATTTTATCTGCACTAAGCATTAGTTTCCTAGTGGAAGGTGTCCCTGTCCATGGCAGGGGGTGGAATTGGGTGATCTTTAAGGTCCCTTCCAACCCAAACCATCCTGTGATTCTCAGCACAGAGCAGAAGCTTTACTGAAATAAGGTCTTTGCCCACGGTTTTCCGTGGAAATGATATGTGCCAATTTTAAGTCCTTTACCCATAGATGAGGACCAGATGTGAGTTTACAGTTTTAGAAAGTACTTAGGAGTTACTGTGCAGGACAAGCATGTTTGGACACCTCTACCATTTGCAGAGGAGGTTGTGCAATGTCGAGGTTCATCCCAGGGTGAGTGGTGGACACCTCCAGGAGATCTTGCTGTAGGAGATGCAGGTGCCTGTCCCATAAATCCCTGTGGCTCTGTGGAACTGGACATGACAAAAACTTCGTAAAGGGGAAACTTCAGCACAGAGAGACATCAGGGTATGGACACACGGCAAGGGAAGAGCAGATGACTGTCTCATCTACCCAGCCAAGCCATGGAACCTGTCAGGGCATTATCAGGTCAAGAGAGATAAGGTGACCCTGAGATTGGCTCAGGTGGTTGGAGCATTGGTGCTAATAACACCAGGGTGTGGGTTTGACCCCCATATGGGTCACTAAGAGTTGGACTGGATGATCCTTGTGGGTCTCCTCCAGCTCAGAATATTCTGTAAATATTCTGTCAGGCAACTGATTCAGAGCTGGCTAAGACAGAGGCTCTAAAAGCAGCTGCCTCTTGAAGGCAGCACCCAGAGCAACTTGTCCAAAACTGAAGCGGGAAGAGCCCAGCCAGAGCTGTGCCCACCCTGCCACTGCCCCACAGAGACCATGGATTTCCAGCCTGCACACAGGGAAACACCCCACTGAATGCTCTCACTGCTCATCACATGCTATACTGGAGGCTGCTTTCCCTCACCCAGTGTGGCAGCAGCTCTGTGCCACCCAGCCTGTTCTCACTGCCCTCCTGACTCGCCCCGATGGGTTCACTCAGCTGTAAAACAGCCACTCTCCACAGGGCTATTTCTAATGTTCTGACCTTCACAAGCAAGGCCAGGGGTTTTGCACAATTGTCTGGTAAACGTACTCCTGCAAAGAGAGCAGGAAGCCAAGGCTTCACTCTGCAAAGAGACAGAGGGACCTGCAGTTCTTCACTGAGGGGAAAAACCCAGAATGCCTCATATTTCTTTCTTTTGATAACAGCAACCACACACAAATGAGTGGCAACTTCCAATGGAACAATGGGAGAGTGTCAGCCCTGAGGAACAAGGACAAAGCTCTGCTGTTAGCAGCGAAGGTCCAGCTGTGGAGTTGCTGAGGGAGGGCAGGAAGGCAGGGCTGCAGCTCCCCAGCACTGCCTGCCTGGCACACAGACCCTTCAGCCAGGCTTGCAGATGCTCAGCAGTGCCTGGCTCCCAGGATCCAGCTCTCGCTGGGGAGGCTTTGCCTAAATTTCACAAGGCCAGGCTCCACGGGACTGTGAACTCCACTCAGCCAACAGTCAAAGATAGCCCTTTTCCTAGTGAAAGAACAGAACAAAGAGCATAAAACATGTGAAGAGCATGTGCTGATTTCTTCACTACCCTGTCGTGTGTCTTCACTGCCTCTGGGACCTTATTCCTGCCCCTGGGAAATGACTAAACAAACAATCATTCCACACAACTTGCTCACTTCCTTACTCTGCCTCACTCATGGGCTCCATCCAGCCCATTATCTGCAGAGGATTCCAGCAGAGCTCTCATTCTGTCACAGGATGTGCTCTCACTTTCCTCATGGCTCCCATGAGAGATCAGTGCCTGACTTCAGCGGGTCAGGATATCAAACCAGGCTTTCTACCTTCTTTGCCTTTCTCCACCTGGGTTATCATCTGTGAAAAATAGGATGATGACTGCCCTGTCTCTTTTTCTCCTCTCCCCTGCATCCCCAAAGAGAGGCTGTTTCATTTATTAATGCTGATAGAGTACGTGGAGACTTGCAGATAAAGACTTGCTGTGAAGCAGAATAAAATGTTCTACCTTGCAGAAGGATTGTGCTTTACTATTTCTTCTCAAAGCATCTACTGGCATTGTTGAAAGTAAACCCAGCAGTAACAATCAAACAAACAAAGCCTGAGTCTAACAGCCAGGTAAACAGGAACAGATGGAATGAATTCCTGAAGATGGAAGAGAGGGCTAAAATGGTCAATTGGCCATTGACCAAAAAAGTGACCTTAGAGATAGATCCCAAGGGGGCCATGACCACCATCAGAAGGTCCTGCTGTGGAGGAAAACAGAGGCACAGAATATCTGGGAGCCTCTGAGGAGCAGCAAGATCAATTCGTTGGATTGTCAAGGGACTTAAAGAGCAGCAGTACAAGGGATGGCCACTGTTGTGCAAAAGATAATTCAGTGTTGCAGCTACACAGAACTCATCCTTTCTTCAAAGCAGAAAGGGTGGAAAAACTAAGGCACACACAACAGATTTACCAAAAGTTCATTTCTGGCTCTCCAGAGCTAAACTTCATATTCTGTTCTCAGCTGAATTTTGCTGGTGAATATTTAACACAGCCCCAGAAAGACAACGCAAAGTAAAGCCAAATATCCCCTAATCTGGGTATTCCTGTTGGTGTATTCTCCTGGCAGACACGAGACTGTCCCCATGGTGCTTGAGCAGCTGTGCCACCCTCTCCTTATCAAGATCACAGGCTCAGGCACTCAGGGGGTCACACACTCCAGAGAAAGCCCTGGCAAGGCAGGTCTGTGCTCCCAGCAAGCTTGGATCCACAGCCTGGATCCACAGCTTGGGGGGCCCTCAGAGGTTGGTACAGGGACAACACCTCGAGACCAACAATTTAGAAACATCTCGGGCCCTTGAGAACAACTTCAACTTCCAGAAATGCCTTTTCAGAGCTTCCAGGAGCATGTTTGGTTGGAAAGCAATGTGAGAGGAGACACGTAAGGGATGAAATGAGGTGTGATCACACTTCAGGCTTCATACCAACTGATTAATTTTAGCTCAGAAAAACCTTGGTAGAGCACAGTGAGTACCTGGGACATCTGAGCTTGTTCTTCTACCCAATTAATAACCACGGACACCGAATTGCAGACAGTAACTAACACTTCTAATGCCATCTTATACCGGAGGGGTGACAGCTCTAATGCCCCACAGAAGCCTGATGTTACCAGGCAAACACAGATGAAAATCTAGAAACAAAGCTTCACCAGGTCTGAACTGGGGACCAGCTGTTCCACGACCACAAACACCTTCCTCCACACAGTGTTTCAAAATTCTATTTTTGTAGCTTCAAGTAAAAAAAGAGACTTCAGATCCCTCTGAGTCAGGTACCAGTGTCGCTGTTCAGGACACTCACTTGTGTTTTCCATCCCAGATTCCTTTGCTTAGGCATGCAGAGAAGGGACGAGGTGACAAGTATACAACTGCCAATGTGGGTATATGGTTCTTTACCAACACAAGCCTCCTCTTTTCTTCTGTATGTTTAGCTTAATGTTTTAAAAGGAGGATTTGGTGACTAGAAAAGGGAAGTGACTCCTGGTTTAACACCCTCCCTGCCTGTGCCCTCTACCCAAGGTGCCATCAGCTCCCTGATCCCGCTGCCCTGCTCTGAGACTGATCCCATGGGAATGGATTCACTCTCCAGCCAAACATCCTAGTGCTGAACACCAGCTCACTCCGTGGATGGAGGGAAGTGCCTTTTTTGCAGCCACCCCTGCCCTACATTTCCAGGGGAGCAAGGATCCCTCTGGCACTCCTCTCCCCTGCTGAGCAGCTGAGTTACAAGTAAATCCAAGTAATGAGCTTTTCTCCTGCCACTGAGAAGTGGGAATAATTTCCTCCATCAGCAGAGTTGCATAAGCCTCACTCTCCCCATGTGGCACTGCCAGCAGAGGTGTTCTCCCTCTGGCCTCGCCAGGGGACTGGGGGCATTCTGGACCCCACTGCTTCAGGAATTCTTTATGGCAGCTGTGCTTTCCAGCATAAAAACTTAAAGCCAGGGCTAAATTCTCCTCAGCAGTTCTCTGTGCTTTCTGAAAAGTTAAGTGTGCGAACGTGTCAGAAAGACACAAACCAACTTGGTTTGTTCAGCCTGGGCAAGAGGAGGCTGAGGGGAGATCTCACCATGGTCTTCACCTCATGAGGGGTAGAAGAGGGGCAGGTCCGATCTCTGCTCTCTGTAACCAGGAACAGCACCCAGGGAATGGCTGGAGCTGTGTCAGGGGAGGGTTAGGCTGGATATGAGGGAAAGTTTCTTCCCCCAGAGGGTGGTTGGGCACTGACCAGGCTCCCCAGGGCAGTGGGCACAGCCCCAAGGCTGCCAGAGCTCCAGGAGGGTTTGGACAATGCTCTGAGGGACAGGGTGGAGTTGTTGGGGTGTCTGTACAGGGCCAGGGGTTGGATTCCATGATCCTGATGTGTCCCTTCCAACTCAGCATGCTCTATGATCCATAATTCTACAGTGGGATCTCCCCCCTATGCAGTCACTGTGGAGTTTCCCCTCTCCCAGTTTCCCCCCAGCTCTGTGCAGAGGGCACAGAACATGAGGCCTCTTTGCTGCTCAACCCTGGCTCTGACTCCAAGGGGTTAAACACCCCCAGCCTCTGCCCTTCTGGATTTCCATAGGCATTGCCAAGCCAGCACCACAACCAGCCTTGTTCCTGCATTTAAATAAGCCTATGCATTTAAATTTTGTCATTAGAGGCAGCAGAGGAGGACAAGGCCCCCAACAACCTGCTGTCTAAGAATACAGAAGACTGAAGTGATTACAAACCCTTTACTTTCATTAGCAGCAAGGCTTGAAGGTGCTGCAAGGGATGAGGGACATAATCAACCTCATCTGCAGGACTGTTCTTCCATTTCAGACACACATTTACACTCTCTTCAATCTCTGTGCAGGGGGAAGGCTGTCGGTGACACCCAGGGGAGCAAGACTCCAGTTCTCACATTTCCCTCGGTTGTGACGGGGCTTGTTCACTGCAAAGAGAGTTTTGGCAGTGACTCCCAAGCATTCGGCCCTCAGAGTGAGTGCTCAGCCATCCCAGTGAGTGCTCAGCCATCCCAATGAGTGCTCAGCCATCCCAGTGAGAGCTCAGCCATCCCAATGAGTGCTCAGCCATCCCAGTGAGTGCTCAGCCCTCAGTGAGTGTTCAGCTATCCCAGTGTGAGCTCAGCTATCCCAGTGTGAGCTCAGCTATCCCAGTGAGAGCTCAGCCATCCCAGTGAATGCTCAGCCATCCCAGTGAGAGCTCAGCCATCCCAGTGAGTGCTCAGCTATCCCAGTGAGATCTCAGCTATCCCAGTGAGAGCTCAGCCATCCCAGTGAGATCTCAGCTATCCCAGTGAGTGCTCAGCCCTCAGTGAGTGCTCAACTATCCCAGTGAAAGCTCAGCCATCCCAGTGAGTGCTCAGCTATCCCAGTGAGAGCTCAGCCATCCCAATGAGTGCTCAGCCATCCCAGTGAGAGCTCAGCCATCCCAGTGAGTGCTCAACTATCCCAGTGAGAACTCAGCCATCCCAGTGAGTGCTCAGCTATCCCAGTGAGTGCTCAGCCATCCCAGTGAGTGCTCAGCTATCCCAGTGAGTGCTCAGCCCTCAGTGAGTGCTCAGCTATCCCAGTGAGAGCTCAGCCATCCCAGTGAATGCTCAGCCATCCCAGTGAGAACTCAGCCATCCCAGTGAGTGCTCAGCTATCCCAGTGAGAGCTCAGCCATCCCAGTGAGATCTCAGCTACCCCAGTGAGTGCTCAGCTATCCCAGTGTGAGCTCAGCTATCCCAGTGAGAGCTCAGCCATCCCAGTGAGAGCTCAGCCATCCCAGTGAGTGCTCAGCCATCCCAGTGAGTGCTCAGCCCTCAGTGAGTGCTCAGCCATCCCAGTGAGATCTCAGCTATCCCAGTGAATGCTCAGCCCTCAGTGAGATCTCAGCTATCCCAGTGAAAGCTCAGCCATCCCAGTGACTGCTCAGCCATCCCAGTGAGATCTCAGCCATCCCAGTGAGTGCTCAGCTATCCCAGTGAGTGCTCAGCTATTCCAGTGAGTGCTCAGCCTCCCGTTTCTGCTCCACTCCCTCCACCATGCTCCGCGTGCTGCTCAGAACCGGAAGGATGGAATCACCTCTCCTGGGACTGGAATAACATTGCAGTGGATTCCAAATCCCTCCCTGTGGTGAGCACAGAGTAAATAACTCCTGGGAGGCTGCCAGCACAGCTACACCGAGGTTAATGAATAAACAACCGCCTGCAGCACTGACTTCCCCGCTCTTAAAATATATATCTTTGGTTCCATCTTCGGGAGAACTCCTCTCCTATAAATAACCATTCCAAGAGATAAAGGCATTAAATCTTTTTTTTCTTTTTCCTTTGACAGAACAGAGATTATCAACATTTATACAGAAAAACTGCTGTTAGGCAAACAGGCTCTTCATAGAGCTTTTTATAGAAAATGTTGACTTTATTGTGGAAAACAGAACACTGGAAAACCAGAAGATACAAATATAGAAAGGGACATTCTGGAAATGTTTTCCTTGTTTTCCTCATTTCTTCCTGATGGGAGATGCTCTCAAAGCATTGTTTTCCAGGAAAACAATGAAGGAAGCTCGGAAAAGGGGAGATTGCTGTGAATTAGAATCCTGAGGTCACTGCTGAAAACAGGATTCAACTGCTTGGTAATGGATGCATTTTTGGAAATATTACCCTAGATGTATAATGAGTTTAATCTAAGTATTCTAATTATTGAAAATAATTTAATTAATAATATTTAATTGATTTAATAATCAGTTTAACCAACACAATAGCTTAGATTTCCAAGAGTGCCTTGGGTGATTTGGAATGTCCAACATGAAGGACAACAAAGAGAAGTCACTTTACAGTGCACTTTGTGGGAGTCTCTGCCATTCCAGGGGGCTCAGAGCACCTTGGAGTCATTTGTCACTTGTGAGAATCTAGGTCATTTACTCTCCTCCTCCTGCTCTGCTTTTTTTTAATGCCAAATAGAGAACGAATTTTCTGGCTTCAGACTGAATCAAGTTGTTAATTACACTCTTTCCTAAAAACCTGCAATTGAAATTCACTTGGGGAGTCTCTGAAAGCTGGAGAAAGCTATTCTTTCTTATAATATTCTTTTGACATGTCTTAGAGGAAGAAAGCCCATTTGCTGTTAATTTCTCAGTTTTGAGGATGATATTTAACAGAAGTAAATCCCTTTAAGGGCTCAGTTATGGTCTTTGAAGCCAGTGGGGAAAAATGCCATTGAATTTCCTTGCAGGAGAACCAGCTTGCTGCTTTGAAAAGTGATGTTAAACAATCTGCAGAATGTTATGTGATGCAAGGAAATTCATTTGTGCCAATAGGTGAAAAAGATGGGAACCCTGCATGTACCAGGAGTGGTATAAAAATAACCAGATTATTTCAGGGTCTACCTCATCAATGAGCTCCCGGTCAAAGGATGTGGAGCAATTCCATGATCAGTTCCTGGTGCTAAAAAAGCCTCTGTGTGTTGGTGTAGCACACCTGCCTCCCAGGAATGTTGAGAGGTGGAACAGATGGATTAACATGCTTTGGAGATGAAAAGTGCTGCTTGAGTATTATCAAATTTATTATTAATGATGGAGCCATTAAAACAATGGGATGGATAATGACAGTTAATTCTTGTATCAGTGCTTTTGTCTTCAGAACACTCTGGGGCAAACTCTGGTGTCACCGAGTCACAAAGCTGCTCTTGGTTTCAACTCTGAGCAGATCTGGCTCTGCCCAAGCCTTAAATAACTTTTTTTAACATACAAATCCTATTCCCGAGTTCCTCCAGACTCAGAGGGTCCTATCTCCACCTGTCCCTGTAGGTGGCCAGAAGCACTGGGTGCTTATTGCCCTAAACCCAAGGGAAGAGCAGCTTCCAGACTGGGCATCATTGAGGGAAGAACTCATTTATTTATTTATGGTAGGGCCTCCAAAAAGTAAGGATACAGACTTCCCCAGCCCTCACTCTACTGATGGAGAGGGATGGGCACCTCTGCAAGGCAATATCTGTCTTAGAGGGAGGACAAATGCCTTCTGAGCACAAGGGGAACCAGAACTGGCTTTACTCCACCTCATTTTTGTGTGCCTACAGGTGAGTGGGAGGATTCCAGCCTTAAGTCACTTCTCCCTTAGGATGCAAAGGGTTGAGAACTCCAAGAGATGCACATTTCTTTAAGCTCTAAGGTGACAGCAATGCAGGGAGAGCAACAGCAGCCTCCCAGCAATGAGGTGACTCCTGCAGTCTCTCCTCTGCAAAGAGTCCAGATGGAATCCAAGTTTCAGCTCAGATCCAGGAAGGAAAGTCTAAGCAGGAATTTGGACAAGGACACATGCAGCTGATAGAGCACAGACCAAATAATTCAAGATGCAAAGGGCTCTGCAGAATATGGGGACATCCAGAGGCAGCTGGTTCTTGCCCAAAGTGAAGGGAAGGCTGATCCTCACAAGTGGCCTGGACAAGAGGTGGGACAAGAGGCTCAGATGTGGTGACAGGAGGAGTAAGAGCAACTCCTCCAGGTAATATTTTCTCTGACTTTAGCAGCTCAACACTTGCACTGAGTTTTCCCTCCATTCCTGTGCCTTTGACATCCATACAAACCAAGGCACCGTTAATGAGCCATTGCATATAGATGAGCTGGCAGCCAGTCTGAGCTACCACACCACACATAAAAGCCAAAGAGGGCCCTGGGCTCTCCTGCTCTGACACAGAAGCTGCTGGACCCACGTTCCGTGGAAGTTCTGTGGTCTGGGGGACACAAAGCTGGGCAGATTTTCTCCCCCCTCCCTTCTGTGCTCACCTTTACCACGTCAGACCCCAGGTAAGAGGTTCGTGGCCACAGTGCTTGCTTGGGAGCTGCAAAAATCCCCAGCATGTCCTTGCTCAGAATCGTCGTGTCAGGACTGTAGAAGGGAATCAGAAAATCCTTTTCTGGTGGAATGGGATGTTTGGATTCTAGTCTGCCTTGCCGCTGGCTCACCTTTCCTTGGGCAACCCTCTTACCGGTTCTCTGCCTCAGTGTCTGCTCCCACAAACCAGGCTACTGAGGAAAACATTGCCAAAGGGAATCTCTGCATCTGCTGGGGTCATCCAAGAAAATGAAGGCAGAACATTCAGGCATTACTCTTCTCTGGGAATGCTGAATGGATTTGTGGCAGTGACATGGAGCTGGAAGGGCCTTAAAATAACAGCTTTTTGAAAAACTGGGGTGGGATAAGCTGGTACAAGCTCCCAGCATATTAGAGTTGTGTGGGAACTGTTGTTTTAACCCTATATTAGCAGCAGCCATGAGGTCTTCACCTCACAGTAGCTTAAGAGCTAAGCATGTGTAACTGGGCAGTTAACGAAGAGCAGCTACTGATTTTCACAGCTAGACCTGAAATTAGGGGGTTTCAGTCCCCCAGCACCAACAAGTCTCCATATTCAGCTGCACAGAGATGCAAAGAAGTTCTCAAAACTCCTGTTGAAACAAGTAACCACCCCAAAATTATCTCCCATTTTGGGCATGACAACATGTAGTACATGGTTCACTTCCTTAATCTCACAGTCAGTTACTTTTCTCAAACCAAATAAACATCAGCAGGGAAAAGGAAAAATCTGCATATGTGTTAGTAATAAATTTAAAAATCAGGGCATACCACTTAAGGGTTGACTTGTCAGAAAATGGTAATTAAAAGTGTTCCAGCTGACAGTGCTGCTTTAATGAATTATTAGTAATGTTCTCTGAGAACATCGGATGAAAGACACCATAAGAGTTCTTACTTAAACAAACCAATTTTCTGCATGATGCAACTTGGCCGCACAAGAGGAGGAAAATCTCCATTATAGAATCAAATTACAAAAATAACCAAGTAATGTTTGAACGATCAGGAAGGAACAAGTGCCCATTCTGTACTGATTGCCTCTATTTCCTATACCACAGCCTTTCCCCATAGGTGCTGAGGTAATAACTGCCATTATTTTCTTACATTCTGTTTTGGATAATGTCTGATCACTCCAGAGGCTGCTGGATCCCAAGCCAGCCTTGCCTGGTTGAGCACAGGGGGACTGGACAAGGCAGCTCAGGGCACTTGGGTGAGGAGGTGGATGCTGGGGATGGATCCAGAGGGCATGGACCTCCAGGGATGGGCTCTTTGGGTGTTTAAATTTCACCATCATCAAGTGGCTCTTTGTGCCCCTTACTGTTCAGTATCTGATGCAGTTCCTGTTCCAGACAAACCCAAGCTTGGTGAGCAGGGCAAAGCTGGGGAAAGTGTGGAGGGGCTTGGAAACACAGCCCTGCTTAGGGGGAGCAATGTGTGGAGCAGGGAAGGATGAGGGCAAAGGGCACTAAGCCTTAATCATGGATTTGTGTTTGGGTGTGAGGAGCCGGGGGCTGGGAGCTGGTGGGGAGGTGGTGGAGAGAGGCTCTCATGCCTCATTTCCTTTCCCTGGGCTTCTTGCTACTTTCCAGCTCCATCCAGATTTGTTGTTTGTCCTTGACTGTTTCAGGAGCAATGTAAGAGGGTGCAGCTCTGGGAATCCACCTTTCTTGGCAGAAGTTCTGTGGACACCCCCTAGAGCTGGTAAGCAGGGATGGCCCTGGGGAGCTGGGTGGGTCCTGGAAGGGGGTGGTCGTGGCGAAGGCACTTTCCAGCCTTGGAGTTCAGAGCCCCCTGCCCCTGGAGGCTGTTCTTGTGTTCCAGCTGTTACCAGCAGCTCACCTCAACTCTGAGGTCTCTGGTCTAGCAGGAATTAGGGGAGTTTGCCTCAGGAATGCAGCTTTACCTTCCAGGCTGCCACAGACCCGTTGTCTGTTCCGTGGGCAGCACAATCCCCAGAAAGCTGCACTAGCCCTACATCCCCTGCCCCTGGAGCAGGGCTGCAGCTCAGCCTGCCCTCAGCAGAAAAGGAGCTTTAGAGCTCAGATCCAGAGGGCTTTGTTACCCCTCAAAGGTGTTCACAAGCCCTCTCTCCAGAGCAGGGAGCTGGGACGACGCCGGGGCCGAGGGGCCGATGAGTTCACACACTGCGTGCTGAGACCTCACAGAGGTAAGATGGGTTTGTTCCTTTCTTGCTTTCACCAGGCAGGGTTTGGACATGTGAGCATTCCATGAGAATTGCAAAGGAATTTCATCTGGCTCCTGTTTTAATAAACCCTCTGTGCTCTGGGGAGAAATGTGCCCAGAGAAACCACCCGCCAGGTCACCAACAGCAAGGGATGGCTGGAAGCCCTAAGAATGTCCATCCCAAAGAGGAAAACAAGTGGTTACACCATGGCAGGTACACCCTGGGAAACAGCCACTGAGCTCTGGGGGGCACCTCGTGTGGGAATGTTTGCTGATATCGAGAGAAGTTCCTCTCACTTCCTTTTTCCATTTCAATGTGGAGGTTGTGTCCAGTCTCGTGCTCATCTGGTGATGGCCCAGCGAGATGAGATCCTCCTTCAGTCCTCAAATATAAACTGTAGCTCTACTGCCTGTCTTAAATGAGCTACCTGGGCTTTTCTAACATTTTGAAGGGTAAAGAGAGATAAATCCTTCCCAGGGTTTCCACCACTTCAGTGGGACTCTGGAAACCCCCAGTGACATCCCAAGGTTTGCTGCATAATTGAATTCCACTTGAAGTACAGCAACTGAGACAAGGGTCTTAAAGGCTCGTTAATGTCTGAGGTAAGAGCTTCACTTTGGAAGTAATTTAGTCTCAGGTTCAAATTAGGCACTTAACAGAGGCAGAAACTTAAAATAGGAGTCTTGGTACCTTATGTAGCTGATGATCCAGGGAAGGTTGAAGCAATTCACCTTGAGATGCCAGTTCTGACAAGTGAGAGGGACTTTGAGGCACCTGAGCCACCAAAGTGGGCACTTCAGTAAGTTCCCTCAGGTTGTTTGAATGAATTGACACCACAGCAAATTCCAACAAGATTTAAGCTCCTAAATGAATGGGAAAGATGGAAGATGCCTGAGCAGGATAAACTGTATTTCCCCCTGGAACTGAGGCACGAGGAGAGGTGTAAAGGATAGCTAAGAATTCAACATTTTCTGTCTGGTTTTGTCTGGAGCAGAAGGACCTCCTGCAGGAAATACATTAGATGCTGAACAATAAGAGGCAGAAAGAGCCACTGGGCACTTGGTGATGGTGTAATTTAAACACAAAGCCTTGCACAGTGTGGGAACTCATAAATCTAAACTTAAAACTTTCCTTTGCAAAAGGACCTGCAAATCAGCTCAATATTTGTCCACCTCCAAACCTCTCTGTTTCACTCCTTGCTGAGAATATTAAGATATTATTCATGCAGAAGCTTTTTTCCCTTCCTGGATAATAAACAAGTTTCTACCAGGACAGAAATTGGGCATCTCTTATTCAGATTCTCCTAAGCTCTGTGCCCCATTGCAGTTCTGACCCCAGGAAGCTGATGCTGCTGCCACAGCACCACATTCAAGAGGTCTCAAAACTTTGCAATCATTGCATTTTTCCTGCAATACCCTCGTTTCTCTTCCATCTTGTGAGTAGGTGGGGAAATAGGCACAGAGGGGAGGATATTTGTCCTATAGTACACAAAAAAGCAGGAAAAGTTTGGACTCTGGGAAATGCTTTATCACTTGACTGTATTTTCTAGGTCCTGCAGCCAAAAGCCATTTTATTAGGACAGATCAGTTTGGTTTGGGTTGAGACACAAGATGCTCCCTCAGTTCACTCCTTGCTGTGAAACAGCGAGGAACAGAATGAGCTGAATACTGGTCTCTGACCCTGCTAATAAGTTGATTTAATTGGATTTGATTTTTCAAATGTAACATCTCAAGTCAGCCATAAACTCTGGAATTAGCATAGCCTGTCTCAGCACAGGAGAGATTTTCAAGGAGCAGAAGGAGATGAGGTCCATGGCCAATGAATTTCAAATTACACTGAGGATGAACTCAGCCATATGCATGTCAAACTAAAACTGTGCAGGCTCTGAGAGCACCAAGCAGTAAAGTTATTAATGGCTCCCAATTGCTATTAGGAATGCAAAGGAGCTGCTTTGCACCCAGTTTGTTCAGATGTCTCTTCACATCAATGACCCATGTGACGGGTCAATAATTCACTCAGTGCACACTGAAAGCCAAGAATGTCTTGCAAGTCAATTATACTTAAATAAATAATTAGGAGAAGAGAAGGAACTGAAGGATTGGACTAGAAAAAGCTCTGCTGGTGAAATACTGCATATCCCAGGAAAAGCAGGGTATTCCTGGCTTTAGATCTTCAGCTTGTGTTCCTCAGTGCCTTCAAAGGGTTCTTGCCCCTGAAAGCAGAAAATAGCCTTAAAAGGGGCAATTTTGAGTTTCAGTATTTTGGGAAATAATCAGGCTCCTGTGTAACTAAAAGCTATTTGCTTCCTGCAGGAGATGTGGGGGAAAGTAGGACATTAGGCAAATAGCTGCCCACTGAGATTTGATCCTCAAAATTTGTTCCTGAAATTTGTTCAGCTTTCATGGCATTACATTGTAATAAATCCCAGGAACATTTTACCCAATCTCTGGGCACAAGCGGGCTGTGATTCAGAGGGACAAAATTCGCTTCATCAGGCCTTGTAGGAAAGAGCAGCAAATGCCTTTAGCAGCTCTGACTGCAGCTGGCAACCTCTGAAATCAGCCTTTTTCACAGCCCTCGTCCTGCGAGCTCTCAAAGCCGTGGCAGGGGTTGCAGGGTGAGCTGTTCTTCCCTGCACACTCCTCTGGAGTGAGGGCTCTTATCCCACTGCAGAGTGCAGCAGCCAAGGAGAGCTGAGGAAGGGAACTGTGCGGGTGAGACTGTGATGGGATGAGATGTGTCTGGAGAGGCTGTAGAAAATCATCTAAATCAGGCTCCAGGAACCAGGGGCAGGACAAAACCTGTCAATCACGGGCTGCAGCATTTGGGCTGGAAAGAAATCTTCCAAATTATTGGTGTCTGAGAGTCTCATTGCTGAGCCTGGACTGATGACATGCACGGCATCAGTCAGCAAGGGACAGTCTGGGGAGCTGCTCCTGCCTGACAGATGTGCAGGGAGCAGAGAGAGGGGCAGGGAAAATCAGCAGGCAGCAGCTGATGTGCTCCAGTGTGAGCTCAGCACATCAGATGGGCAGAGGCAGACAGGAATTCATGGAGCAGAGAGCCTGTGTTCTCCAAAAGGGTGCAAGGGAACGTGCATCTGTTCGGGAATGCAACAAATCCTTTCCCTTTTGAACAATTCCGTGGGGTCACCGTAGGTTTCTTTGCTTTGGGGATGTTCAGGGAGAATTAAGAGGTTCCATCCATTCTCTGTGGTACCACCGGAGCCCACCTGGCTTTGATCACAGCCAAAGGGGGTTCTTTGTGCTTCTGAGGTAAAAAGCAACTTCAAAAACTTAAGTCCAAAATGCCTATTGATGGAGAGCAACTCGGGAACGATATTCCTTTCAACACATCTGCTGGAAAACTTCTGAATGGGAGGCAGGGCACATTCAGAGGAACTTAACACATGTTAATATCCCTGTCCAAGAGAAACTACGACCCTCAGTACAGAAATTCAAGAAACAAAGACAGCTCAAGTGGAAAACAAGGCGAAATCCAAGCAGCAGCAGAGCCAGGAACAGGCAGAAAAATAGCAAAAGAACTAATAGTAGAAAAGACTTCCATAAACTATATATCTGTGGGATTTACTATGAGAATACTGTTATTAAAGGAAGGGGGATGAGAGGTGCTCAGTAATGAGCAGCAGTACAGAATTTAGGCTTCAGTGCAGCCTTTAATCCCTGGCAACTGAGACAGGCAGAGATGGAAAACTACTTTACACACAGTTCAGTGACAGAAATGATCCAAGGGAAGGGCTACACACACACACACCTTCATCTTGAGAGAAAGCCCTCCTCACTTTGTTCTTTGTTTACATGAAGGAAGTGACAAAGTATGAAAGAGTTGCCTTTCTATATGGAAAAAAAGCGCAATAATTTCTATTAATAGCACAGCACTGCTCCTGAAAGATCTCAAAATACTTCAAGTGACAGCTGTGTTCAGGGATCAGCAGTTACTACTGATGCATCAAGCTGCTCTGACAGGGCAGGGCAGCCCAGAAGTTGTAATAGAATAACTCTCTGCATCGTGAAACCCCCATTCTCAACCTTAAAATAGTCTCACAGTTGCATGTAAAGTAGTGAAATTATTCTTCTTTCCTTTGCAGACAGGAACATGAGTTAGAAAGCAATGGAAACAGCCTGAGACCACAGAGTCAGGGCCACAGGTCAACAACTGCCTCTTTCCAGATGAATCTTTCTGTCTCCTCTTCACCCATCTCAGGGGAGGCTGCAGAGAGCAGCTCCCACCTGGCATCTCATCTAGTTTCTCTCCAAGCCTTTCCTCTCCCAATCCTACTGCTCAGAGCTTGGCATTCCCAATGGAAAGCTGGCAGAGCAGGGGTTGAGTCTGGCTTATCAAGACCAACGTGATAGTCCCTATCTGGGCTGCTCTGGTTGGATTATTGGCACCAAACCAGCACAGCACAGTGGGAGTTTTGCCAGCTTAGAAATCAAAGTCACCTTGATAACCACCAAAGCCTGGGCTGCTGAAGTCAGAGCCTGACTAAAGGTGAGGACAGTGCTCTTCACGTTCCAGGAAAATATTCCTGACTGGGGTTTTCCCTGGTGCAATAAGCAGGTGAAAGATTGCAGCAGAGCAATGTTCCCCCAGTGTGAACTTCATCCCAGGAGTTTGTACAGGCATCTTTCTGGAGCACGTCCAGTCTGGATCCTGAAAACAAAAAGGAACACTGCCTGCTGCAGGGTCACCCAGGTTGGGGATTTATTTGCCTTTCCCTCGTCTTCCTCAGATTCCTGCACATTATTATTCCTGGATTATTATTCCTGGATTATCCCAGACCTGACAAAGAGTCCATCAAATCCTTCTCTGGGGCTGAGTGTGCAGTGTGTGACCACAGCAGGGCCAGCAAGGCCCTCAAAGTTCATTCCGAGTATTCCTTTACCATGTCTCTGCTCTGGAGCTGGAATTGGCTGTTCTCTGAAATACTGGGAGAAGATTTTATATCACAGCAAATTTGCTTTCTTGCTTTTGTTCCTTTAGCATAGACAGAGCAGCTTCCTGCTCCTCCTGTGCATTGAGTGAGCAGAACCTCTTTCCAACCCCACCGAATGTGCTCCACATGTTTTCTGTCAGCACTGTTCCCTGCTCCCAGAGCTGGGTCCTTTTTGGGCTGGAACAGAGGTACAGTCAGTTTAAATTTACCAGCACAATGGTACAAGCAGCTTAAATTTAGCAGCACTTTGGAAAGCAAGGCTGCACAGAAGCTTTGCTATGCCAAGGCAGTGCTGAACACTGAGATACCCCGAGCTCAGGTGGCACAGCAGGGGCAGAGCAGCATTCCCAGGAGCTTTCACCTTGGGGAAGGGTCTCTTGCTGTGTCACTGGTCCCAGAAACAGCACAAACCCTCTGGCCACACTGTGCTGGGGACTGAGACTTGACATTGCCAACCTGGAGAAACAGAATGTGTAGTTAATGATTGAATCCCTTAAATACTCCAGCAGGGAACAGCAGAGCAAGGGAATGTGCAGAGCTGGCTCACATGACTCTGCCCATTGCCCCCCTGCCTTTCAGGGGGGGGTTGTGCAGCTCTGCCTTCCAGCCCAGGCCCAGTGCTGGCAGTTCTTGGAGTATGGGTGAGTTCTACTCCCACACTTCCAGATGAGAACTGATTCCATCTGCCTTTCTCACATTTGGAGCGCAGTGCCTCTGTCAGGCAACAGAGAGGAGAAGTAACCAGACAAAACCTGCCTTTCTCCATTAAAAATTTCCAGCTAAAAGCAACAAGCTGTATTTTCAAGAATTCTCAGTCCATCAAAATCAATTCTCTTGAAGTAGAATACAAAACTACCATAACACTGTTGAGTTAAATCCTGATTTTTTCTTATAGAACCACAACAACATGTCACACACAAGGCCACAGCAATGAGGATTATTTTGTTAATTTTTTTTTTTGACTGAAGGAAAATGCCCAAAGATACAATTTGCTTGAAAAATCACTCCTCCTAGAGAGCCATTTCCTCCTGAAAATTTAATATTTTCGGTGGAAACCTAAAGTAGGACTAGTTCTGTTGAGAAATCCTGCTGTGAAGGCAGCTCAGCTCCCAGTTCCCTGTCTCCAGGGGCAAGGAAACCAGCTTGGCTGCACAGCTCCTGGTGCCCCTGGATTCTCTGCCAGAGCAGAAGGTGCTGTGGGAGATCCAGTCTAGCCATGGAATTAGCTCAGCACTGCAAAAATATCAAATAATGACATTTTCCTCGATGCCAGTGAGGTGATTATTGCTCAAAAGTGCTGGCAAATGTTCTTGTGTAGGCAGAGCTGCTCTACAAGGGCCACATTTCTGTACTTTTACCAAAACCTTCCCCATGTTCTTATATCAGACAAGTCCTTTGCTCTCCACTCAGCTGAAGCCTTCAGCCTCTCCCCCAGTAAATGCAGCCATGGATTAATTTCTGCGCAGCACTAATTACAGTATTATTAATTGCTAACAATGACAGTAATGTCTTTATTGCTGTAAATCCTTTATTTATACGTCTGAAGTAAGTATTTTAACCTTTGAGGACCCCAAATACTCCTAAGCTTTCAGAAAACAAGATTTGCTTGAGTCTCCAGCACTGCAGTGCCTGTTTGTTCATTTATTCATGTGCCTGTGTTGCCATGAATGAATTATTTCAGTCAGCTTTGTGAGGGAAACCAGGACATGAGGGAAAGAGGGAGGGAAGGAAGGAAAGGAAAGGAAGGGAAGGAAGGGAGGAAGGAGGAAAGGAAGAAATGGATAGTGCATGTCCTTGTTGTATCCCTGGTGGGATGGGCTGGGATGGTCCTGGTTCATCCAGTTTAAAAACAGAAGGATGAAACCTCCCTCTTCCCATTTGAAGAGGAAGTTTTGGCACTTGAGAGAGATTCTTCCTGAGCTGCTCACATAGAGCTGTGTGCCTACAGAAATCTGAGGTTCCAAGGATATTCCATATTCCCAGGGGATATTATGAGCTGCCCCTCTGCCTCTCCTGCTGAGCACCAGCCAGTACTGAGGGAAAAGGGCAGCTCTGGTACCTCCCAGTAATTCTGTTCAGGAGCACAGAGGGCAAGGCAGGGCATAAATCCTTTGGTGCATCCACTTGAAATTCCACTTGGACTTTAGGTTGGCAAAGTGCAGCCGCTCGGGCTGGAGCTGGGACAGGGCTCCAGATTATCCCTGAGCCGGATGGAGGGATCACATTTCCCACATGGAACTGGCATTTCGGTCAAGCCTTGGGAGGCCCAGCCCCTGTGCTCAGTGCTCTGAGGTGTGTCAGGGCACAAAATCCTTGCTGGCATTGCCAGGGCAAGGAGCAAACTGGGCTCTGGCAGCTCCCAGTGCCAGCAGGGCTGGTCCTGGGGCTGTTGTGTCCCTCAGGATGGTGCACAGGGCATGGAGCAGCTGAGATCCTTCTCAGACATTCCCTATGACAGATCAGATCCTTCTCAGATATTCCCCAGTGCTCACTGGCTGCTCCAGTGACCTTGGGTTTTAGCTCCACTCACAATTAACTCAGTGGAGGGCCAACTCTCTCTGACTCTCCTTCATTCAGAGCTTGATACAGCAGGACAGAATCCGCAGCTGGCACCCCATCCCAACAGGCCATTCCTGCTCTCCATCCCATCCCAGCAGGCCATTCCTGCTCTCTATCCCATCCCAACAGACCATTCCTGCTCTCCATCCCATCCCAGCAGGCCATTCCTGCTCTCTATCCCATCCCAACAGGCCATTCCTGCTCTCCATCCCATCCCAACAGACCATTCCTCCTCTCCATCTCATCCCAACAGGCTATTTCTGCCCTACATCCCATCCCAACAGGCCATTCCTGCTCTCCAGGGCAGCCAGTGAAGGTCACAGGAGCTGCCCTTTCCCAAGGGTTGGGGAGTGAAGCACCAGCAGATAATCCACGAGGGTAAGTCTTAGAGTTTGCTTTCCTGATAAAGAAGCATTTTATGAGGTATTAGGAATTGGATATTTCACGTACTTTGTTCAGAGAAAGTTCAACACAGAGGAAAACACAGGAAGGGCCGAAAGAAGATCTGAGTTTTGCAAAGAACTGAACAGAACTGAGAAAAGAAATAATCCTTTGACTCTGTATCCCCTTTCTTTTACCTAAGCTGCTTAGAACTTCATCTGAATCCCCAACAAAGATGTGTTTCTAGTGAAGGCTGTGGGGTCAGGGAGATGCTTTCCATTTCTGTTCTCCCCCTCATGATTCAGTTCTGCCAGCCTTGCTCAGACATCCTTTGCTGGGAGGGAAGAAATGCCTGTGAAGCCACAGATATCAGAACTTCAGGGAAATGGAGGCAAAGAAACTTTGTTCTTGTCAGGCCCCCATCAAACACGAACCACCTTCCCCTTCCCTCGCTCTCTGATCTCCCCCAGAGCTGCACTTGGCTGGGATTAAAGCCATTTCCCTGGATTAATGTGCTCCACACACAGCCCTGGGCAAAACTCACCCACAGAACAATTAAAGCTCCTGGTCACTATCCCCCACAGCCAACATTTTTCAAACCAAACCAGTGGAAAGTAAGTAAGAGCAAAGAGAAGCACTCAAGTACATCTGTGAGGGAGCAGAGCAGCTCTAGGTGGGACAGAGCTCCCAGGAACTGCAATGGTTGGCATCACCTACCCCCAGGAATGCAGAGAAAAAATAGGAATACATCTGAGAACAGCTACATTCCAGGCATCTATCAAACATTCTGGGTGGAGGGACTGAGACATTAGTTGGAAAGCCAAGAATGGAGATCTGAGAGTTTCTGCTTATTCCAGTGATCCCTGAGAAACACGAGACTGGACCAGGGAGGGAGAAGCTCCTTGTTTTCCCAGCTAACCTTGACAAGTCACATTTATTCCCTGAGGAGTTTTATTGGTAAAGGCCCCTCTGAGTCAGACTATGAGCAGTGAACCCTCTATAAACATACTGTGCCTGGGGACACCTTTGCTGACTCCTGCAGCACGAAATTCCACCTCAGACAGTCAGAAACACTGTGTTTCTTTGGGCCCAACAGGAAACATCTTGGTAAATATTAGCTAAGATGTAGCCAGGCTACCTTCGCTGATTTAAATTAAAAGAACTTTAATTGCTGTATTATATAACTTGCTTTATATAATCTCCTGCAGACAGTCAGGGATATACTCTCACCATGCTTATCCAGGAGGGAATTTGGCTCCTGCTGCAGCAAATCAACACATTTCAGCTGTGTGTGGGAGCAGGAGATTTGTTGAAAGGAGAATTCCTTTGTCATCCTGCCTGCAGAAAGGTGTAATTCTTCTGCCTCTTTGATCTGCTTGGGGGGAGCTCCAGCAGGGCTTGTGGAACAGCCTCTGAGGAGGGTGTGGAGAGAGGCAGGAGAAGGATGGGGAGAGTGGGGATCTATTTTCAAGGTTCCAGGTTTGTTCTCAGCTCTTCTGTGATTATTATCTGGTCAATATGTCCAGATCCTCAGCCAAATTTCCCAAGGTTTCCATGGAAGGCTGAATCAAAACTACCAGAACTGTGGTAGCAACTTCTCATGACCCCCAGTGTGAGAAGATGGGGAGATTAGAAACCAGAATTCCTGTAGATTCCTGCAGATTCCTTCCTAATGTTCCTAATACCTTAAAAAACCCCTTTTTTATTAGAAAATTAGAATCGTAATTCACTGGGATTAGGAGCCCCTTTATGCCTAAGGAATCCATGTGCACTTTATGATGGACAAGGTGATGCATCCCAAATTTTCACCTGTTATTCTAGAAAAGCCAATTTTCACATTATTGTTATAAAATTAACACCAAAGTCAGCTAAATGTTTTTTAACAATAAGAGTATCAAAAGATAAACACTGGAAATTTTATTTAATTGAGTCTTGCACAGGAATATTCTATTTTTGCTCAAACTATGCATTAACACGAACATTTTAAAAGTGAGTCAGGAAAATAAAAGCTGAGAATTGTGTAGAAAGTGTGACCTCCTTCCCCTTTCCTCGAATACATGCTTAAAGTTTAACCTCTGGCAGCCACATTTGCAACCAATAAATCCAACAGCAAAAGTTTCAAATGGGGAAAAGGTACATTACAAAGTGACCTTCATTTTTTTTCATCTTAATTTTACTGAGCAGGGGAAAGGTGGTTTCAGCCTAAGTGCAGAAGGAAGGCAACTGTGAGACACAGAAATAAATTCATTCTCAGGGCTGCTGATACTTACAGGGACATTAAATAACAGAATTTACTTCTGGCTTTACAATATGCAATTAATTTGTGCTTAGGCTCCATCAGTGTAATTTAATATTTTATTTGCTGCTGATTATCGTATCTGAAGGTCCTTGTAACTGTGTCTAATGGGAGGATTTCTGGTTTAGCCAACTAAAAGTTGCCTACAGAGTAGAGGGACAAATTGCCGAACAGCAGTTCTTAACTTCACGAAAATATGGTGGGAAGTGGAGCCTCAGAGTCCTTTCCTATCAATTAGGAGTCAAACATCCAACTGGCACAGGCAATTCTCAAATGTTTAAATGGCTAAAGTTAAATGAGACAAATGTCCCACTAAACTCCCATCAGTGTCAGTTGGAGCACTCTGGATTATCCCCATCTTGGATATATGAAATTAGATCTTAGGGGAGCGAAGCAATTCTTGCCACAAATATTTCAGCACATGAAACCCAGCACAATTTGGGCAGCCCATTTGAGAACAATTTGAGCCCAAGCATTTTGCTCTAACCAGAAGGAAGCCTGGGTGGGATGGGATATGAGGCAGGGTTTGAGATAAGTGGTGAAGCATCTTGAACTTACACTAAAAAAATAATTCCTAAGGGTTTTTTTGCTGTCCCTTTCTATTGGGAAGGGTGGTGCAGCTGTAAAGTAACAATAGCAAACACTTACAAAGCTCTCAGCATCTCCCATCTCATCAAACCTGAGTCATTCTAAAGAAAACATCCCCCCCAGCAGCTGCAGGACCCCAAAACCTCAGCTCTCTGTGGCTGGGGATGCTCATCCTTAGAAGCACAGCAGGCTCAGAATATCCTTTGTTTGAGGCAGCAGGGAGAATATTTTGCCCTCAAGTTCTTCTCTTATTTCAGTGGGTTTGTAGCTGAAGCATTTTGCCCCAAGACACCTGATCTCAGCACAGGGTTTGGTTCAGCTACACGAGAAGAGTTTTGGTCACCGAAGGCTGAATAACATGGGGTGGGTCAGAGCTGTGCACTCATCCACCATCCTCTCTGGCAACCAAACATGTGCTTGGAGGCTGAAACTCAGAAATCAATTATCTCTAAGAACAGTCCTAAGTTTTGGGTCAAAGTCAGGCCCCAGATCTGTGTGTGAACACAGCAGGCAGCTCCTGACTGCAGATCAGCCTGTCCCCTGTCTGTATGTCTGAGTAACTCCAACACTGGGAATTTTCCAGATGCACATTGATCCGTACTCCAGTCTGAGTAGTGTTTTCTCCAACAGTGACTCTTATTCCCTGGGTTCCCTGTTAATGTGGATAAAATCCACAGGGATGCAGAGTTACCCTTTCAGAAAGGATTTCTGAATCTGATCCTTTAGTCTCAGCATCCCCTTTGTGGTGGGTAAACCCCCAATTCTCCTGATGCTGAAATTTAGTTTCCTCTTTTATTATCACCTAAAAATCCTATTTGAGATGCTTTTGTGAATCCAGACTTTGAATTTCACACCTTCAAACCCCGTCTATAACTACACTAGAAATAACTGCGTGTCTGGCTTAATTATGCCTTTTGCATCCACCCTTGATTCTTCCTGAATTTGCTCCCCAGGTCACACCCAGGTCTTCTCATGCCAAGATACCACACACACTTGCAAAAACAGGCCGTGATTCATGTCCTGAAAGGCAGGAACACCTCACCCCACCAGTTTTCCCCACAAATGCCCACGATGAAGTTACCTTTTCTCTCTGCTTCCACTTACTCAGATAAGCAGAGGACAATATTAACAGTTGACTGACTCTGAGTTTACTGAGCAAGCCAAAATGATTATTTTTTGCTGGAATGCTCCTTAGGCAAGGAACTGTTCTTTTGCTCATGTACTCACTGAAACTTTCCCCACCAACTGTGGGAAAATATGCAAATGACACAACTCTTTCCTAAACGAGCATCTTGAGAGTCTGTCAGAATTTCCCTCTCGCATGCAGGTACAAATTAAACCTGTGTGTTTGTTGTTTCTCACTCTGCAGAACGGCAGCAGCAGAGGGAATGTTCAACTACCTCCGGCAACGCTTCACCAGCCACCTCCGGGAGCGCAGCCGGCGCAGGGCCAGGCTGGTCTCCAAGGATGGGAGGTGTAACATAGAGTTTGGCAATGTGGAACAGTCCAGGTTTGTCTTTTTGATTGATATATGGACCACCATCTTGGACCTCAGGTGGAGATACAAAATGACTATCTTCATTTCAGCCTTCTTGGGCAGCTGGTTTCTGTTCGGGCTGCTCTGGTACATGGTGGCCTACATCCACAAAGACCTGCCCGAGTTCAACCCCTCCATCAATCACACCCCCTGTGTGGAGAACATCAACGGCCTCACCTCGGCTTTCCTGTTCTCCCTGGAGACCCAGGTGACCATTGGCTACGGCTTTAGGTGTGTCACAGAGCAATGTGCCACTGCCATCTTCCTGCTCATCTTCCAGTCCATCCTGGGGGTGATCATCAACTCCTTCATGTGTGGGGCCATCCTGGCCAAGATCTCCAGGTCCAAGAACAGGGCCAAGACCATCACCTTCAGCAAGAACGCCGTCATCAGCAAGCGCGGGGGGAAGCTCTGCCTCCTCATCCGGGTGGCAAACCTCAGGAAGAGCCTCCTGATTGGGAGCCACATCTATGGGAAGCTCCTCAAGACCACCATCACCCCAGAAGGAGAGACAATCATTTTGGACCAGGTCAACATAGAGTTTGTAGTCGATGCTGGCAACGAGAATCTCTTCTTCATCTCCCCACTCACCATTTATCACATCATAGACAAGAACAGCCCTTTCTTCCACATGGCAGCAGAGACCATCCTGCAGCAGGATTTTGAGCTGGTGGTGTTTTTAGATGGCACTGTGGAAGCCACCAGTGCCACCTGCCAGGTGAGGACGTCCTACATCCCAGAGGAGGTGCTCTGGGGCTACCGCTTCGCTCCCATCGTGTCCAAGACCAAAGAAGGGAAATACAGAGTTGACTTCCAGAACTTCAGCAAGACAGTGGCTGTGGAGACCCCCCACTGTGCCTTCTGCCTCTACAACGAGAAAGAAGCTAAAGCCAAAGAGAAGAAAGGTTATGACAATCCTGGGTTTGTCCTTGAAGTCAGTGAGACCAGTGACACAAAAATGTAGTTCGGGTACTCATGGGACTGTCCCTGTTGTCAGAAAGAATTCAATCTCCAGAGGATTAATAACTTAGTAAAACAAAAGAGAAGCACAGGTTTGGTTTTACTCTAAAACAGCATTTCTTTTCTCAAAAGCCTCAAATCAAAGAGGAGCAGGACACCAGTGATCTCCAGAATGCTACTGAACTACACTGTATGTATTTAATAGAATTTATATTTTTATACCTGTGGGACATTTTGTGAAGCTGCTATGTTGGAATGTCCAACTCAGGTTCCCAGAGGCATGAAAGGGTGTTAAAAATCCTGAAAATATGGAAAGAATCTTTAGGACATGTTAAA
Organism: Chiroxiphia lanceolata; assembly: GCF_009829145.1. Taxonomy (NCBI): domain Eukaryota; kingdom Metazoa; phylum Chordata; class Aves; order Passeriformes; family Pipridae; genus Chiroxiphia; species Chiroxiphia lanceolata. Next base: position 6,320,240 of record NC_045659.1, on the reverse strand, counting down.
GATACACAGCTGCTGGAATGAGAACATGAAAAGGGGAGACAGAAAGCAAAGCTAAAGAAACCTGGGGGACTTAGAAGCCAAAACCTCAAAAAAAGGTACATTTCTGGTTGCCAAAGTCCTCCATGAAAACAGACTCTGGGGCATGGGAACACTTGAGCACTTTTGAACATTCTGAAACAATTCCTTCCTTCTTTCTTTGAGGCTGGTACAGCAACAGAAATGGAGCATTAAGGGATGGAACACGCTTAGGAAACCAGGAAAAACAGAGCTGGGGCCGTGCTGCTGCCATCCAGAACTCCAAAATAGGACTTCTCCCCCGTGAAAACCTTTGATTCCTTTCAGGGAAAAAAATAGCCAAGTGGAAATGAAAACTGCAAAGACAAGAAGCAGAGATCCACAATGGGAAGAGAGGAATTTTGCAGCTTATTCCCAGCTGTCTCATCCCTCAGATACCCTTCACTTCCCCAGGAGCTGGATGGCTGTGGAACAAGAAAACATCTGAAGACAACTGTGCAGCAAAGTGGGGAGATGGAGAACACATTGAGTGCTTCCCACCTGGCACAGAGCACTCCACTGGGAGGAGAGAGGAAATCCCCAGCTCTGGATGTATCCTCCAAAATAAACCCCAGAGCAAACACAGATTATATTTCCCTTTGAAGCACCAAGGTCTTGTTCAAACAAAAACAGAGCACAGGAGCCTCCCACCAACAGTTGGCTTCAGATTTAGTCCCAACCCATCCATCTCAGCACAGCAAAACCTGCATCCCTCCAGGAAACACCTTCTGCTCGGGGGGAGCTGAGCAGTGGGAACATTTGCTGGGTATAACTGTTGACATTTAAGTTCCAAATGCAACAAGAAGCTTCAATAACTTTTTGGTGAATTTCTACTCCCTCACAGCCTTTTTTATTTTCCGCTGGTTTAAGAGGAAATAATTTTCCTTATTTTTATTTTCCAACTGGTTCTGTTGCTGAGAGTTCAAGTGGCAGAGCAAAGGAACTTTTTTTGGGAACTCTTTCCCTTGATGTAAGTCAGCTCATCTATTTTCAATGCTGTGGTAAAATGGAAATATTGTTTAAAAGCTGCCAGACTGAGTGGTTTTAAAGGAAGGAGAGAATTAAGCAGGTCAGATGATGGCAAGAGAAAGTTATGCTGCAAATGAAAAGTGTGAGTATGGAAATCAAACTCTGGGAACCAGGAGTGTCCAGGTCTCAGTCCCAGTGTAGCATCAACTCCTTTGTTGGTTCAGAACAAATCAATTCATGTATCTCAGATTTACCATCTGTAACAGGGGACATAAACACTTACATTGTAGAAAGAACAATGCTATGAACAATTATGTCACTAAAGCACTTTAGAAACCAATTCTCAACTGTCTCAGTCTTTCCTCTCCTAAAGGCACCACTGTCACACCCTTCACCTCTGGCTGGAAAGATCAGCACCCCGAGTTCTGTCCTCCTCACACATCAGTGACTGGAAGTGCTGCAGCAGGGCCAGAACTGCGGGGTGTTGAACCAGGAGCTGAGACCTTTCAGATAATTCCCACATACTGCCCAGTATTTTAACTGGACTGTTTTTGCAACCTGGCAGACTAACAGTGCCAACTGTAAATATATTTTTACAGTCCCAATCACCAGAGTATCTGAGCCCCTCCAGCCTCAGTGCCTTGCAGGTTATCCCCCTGGAAGGACAGTTTTTGTCCCCTTAAGCAAGCAGTGAGTCATCAGTGGCCATGCACAGAAGTCCAGGAGAGAGCAGGGCAGTGAAATGATGTCTCAGGAGCCCCAGGCTCGTCTGAACCAAGAGGCTGCTCAGTCCTTCCAGAGCTGCTGCTGCATTTCCTTTCTTGGCTTCCTGTGCAGTTCCCTGGGTGTGATTTCCCCAGAAAGCAGCACAGGCAGAACTCAAGGCTTACAAGCTACACCTCTTATCCCAGGATGCACAAAAGAAGTACCTTCACTGTGCAAAAATAGCAAGACCAAGGGAAATCCATTGGAAGGGTCAAACCCAGCTGTGCAATGGGAGTCAGGGAAGATTCCAAATTTAAGGAAAGCTATTTTGGGATGTTAGTGCTAGTGGGAAAAATAAATCAAATCGTATCCAGTGCCTGTCCAGGAGGTGGTGTCCACCCTCCAAAGTTTAGAGAGTCCCTAAAAAATACATTTTCAGGCAGTGCCCTTGGAAAGCCATTTCAAAATCCTAAACCTCAACGCTCTTCACGACCCAAATATTGAACCTTTTGCCCTTTGTCTACAGCACAAGCATGAGGAGGTGCCGTTCCAGTTTTAGAAGTTTTAAGTGCTACCACAACTCAAACAGAAGCTGCTGGATGAGCCTGCAGGGATGGTACCTGTTGTTCACTCTCCTGACAGTCCCACCCGCCTCAGAAGCAGCAGGGGAGGGGTGATGGTTCTTTTCCATGTTTTGGTAGTACAGGAGGGACTGGCTACTGCAGGATCAGGAGATACAAAGGGGATGTATGCACAGCTGACAGGGCCATGGCTGAGCTGTCAGGCTTACTTAGAGTGGGCTCAAACTGGGACTTACTGGGAATCTTGGCCTGAACCCCTCCTCCCTGAGCGTCCCGCTGATTGTCACCTCAGGAAGCCCTGCCAGCCCCGAGCAGGCAGGAGATAGAGCTGCAGCAGGGCCAGCACAGCACAACAATGAGTGGAATTTCCTCTTTCTGTCCAGGGAGAGCTGTTTGTCATGGCAGAGATAAAGCCCAGGCCGGGAGGAGGGTTATCGGGGACAGGCGGCGCACGGGCCGGGCAGGACGGGCTCCATGGGAAGTCTATTTTGGGGACTGTCACCCCCACTGCCATTAAAAGCAAGTTCAGTTAAGAGGATGAAAATAAATTTAATCTTGCTGAGCAGAAGTGGCTGGAGGGAACCACAGACCTGATACTGGAAAACAAAGGCTGGTTCCTTCCCCCGTGACAGGGTTTCACTTTTCCAGCTCTGCTCAGGGCTCAGGGTTCTGCTCTCCCTGTCTGTCTATCCATCCTGCCAAAGTGGAACACAGAATCCCAGGATATTCTCAGTTGGAAGGAACCCACAGGAATCATCGAGTCCAACTCCTGGCCCTGCACAGGCCCATCCCTAAGATGTTGTGGAGGCAACAGCCTGGTCCAAACCCTCCAAAGGTCTGGAGAGAAAGTCCTGCTCCTCCAGGAGAGGAAATCACACCATGTACTTGCTGCTGGATTAAGGCCTGAAGGATTTTGCTGTGAAAGCCAAGCAGCCAGGCTTGGGAATAACGTGTCTGTACTGAGCTTAATTTATCTTCTCATTTCACAAACAACATGTTTCTTCTACTGTATTTATTTTAAACATTCATTCAAGCTGTGCATAATATTTCAATCATTTTGAAATAGATTTACCCTCCTGCTGGCAAATGAATAAGGCATCCTGCTGACTGCTGGAGGAAGGGCCATGAATTAAAATAAATGCTTTTAGTACACTGACATATGCTGGATACTGTCTCCACACACACTATGGTAGTAACTGGTGAAAAGAGACCCCTAAATAATAATAGTAATAATAATAATAATAATAATAAACAACAACAACAATAACATCAAACCCTGGCACACTCTTTAGATGCTCATCCTGACTTGCAGTGCTGGAATGTGGCAGATCACTGCTAATGCACTGCCACAGCCTGCCTGGATAACTCCTGCCTGGATCACTCCTGCCTGTACCCAATTCCTTGGAAACTCTGCTGCTCACCCAGAAGCATGTGCTCAGTGAGAGCAGCCGAGGTGTCACATCCCCTTCCCTCTCCTGTGCTTACAATCATGGGAATTCCAATGGGAACAGCCTTTATTTCCCCTTCATTTTGCTGCCTCAACCCACCCCTGCCCTGAACCACCATCCTGGGGTGGCCCAGTTCCTGTTCCCCACACAGGAGAAACCACAGCACAACGCGAGGAATGGGATCAGAGAGGGAAGCTGAGCAAGTTCCTGAATCTCTGCTCCTGCCTGCAGCCCGGGGAACCTCTGACAGCACCAGCCCTGACCCGAAATTGCATTTAACCCTGTGATGGTGTCACTGGAAGAGTGAGGAAGGCTAAAGCTCTCTCCAAAGCTGCTTGAATACACACCAAAAAATACCTCCTGAGGCCAAGCTGACATTCCTGCGGTGGAAGCATCTGCCTGGGGAGACTTACACTTGAACAAACTCCTGCTGCACAAGACAGGCAGAAATTCCCCCTGCTCAGAGGAGGTGGCCAAGGAAGGGGAGGCTGGAGATGAGACTTTGTGGCTCCTTTTTTACACTGCTGTCAAATTTAAGCACAGAAAGCATCGAGGGGCACAGGAGGGGCAGGGACTGAACTCTGCTCTGGGGGGACCAGGGACAGCACCCAGGGAATGGCTGGAGCTGTGCCAGGGCAGGGTCAGGTTGGATCTCAGCAAAGGGTTCTTCCCCCAGAGGCTGGTTGGGCACTGCCCAGGCTCCCCAGGGCAGTGGGCACAGCCCCAAGGCTGCCAGAGCTCCAGAAGGGTTTGGCTGATCCTCTGGGACACGGGGGATGACTCTTGGGGATGGGTCTGTGCAGGGCTGAGGGTTGGACTGGATGGTCCTTGTGGGTCCCTTCCCGCTCAGCACGTTCTGGGATTCTGTGAGTCCTGGCTGAGCACATCCCAAGGCAGTGATGTGGGCCACATCCCCGCGTTGCTTCGCTGGGACAGCCCAGCACGGGGGCGGGTTGGGATGCTGGGGACCATCAGGGATGCTGCCAGAGGGAAGGAGCGATCCCGGAGGTTGTTTTCTGTGCTGCAGCCACAGGATGGCAGCGCTCACCTGCGGATCAGCCGCTCCCGGCTCGGCACGGCCCGAATTCCACGGCAATCTTGAAAGGCAAAGCAGGAATTTATTGGGACTGTTCCTTATTTTATGACACGGAGTTCAATGCATTTAGTGACTTGTTTTTGGCACGGGCTGTGCAAGCTGGGTGTATTTAGCCCCTTCGCAGAAGTGTTGGGAGACTTAATTCTGTGCAGTGAACTCGGAGGTGATGTGTAAGTGGAGGGCTGGGGCTGTAAAATTCGTGCTGCAGCAGCACCTAAAACAGAGTCTGTGGTGGGGGGTGGATTAGGAAAGGCAAGGCTGCGTCTGGAGAGGCCTGTATTCCACCTGGAATTCTGCTCTGTGACTTCAGACCAGTCCCTGCTCCCTTCTTTGTGCCTCAGTTTCCCCAGCTGTTAAAAACCAACACCACGGTGGTTCTGGGTTAAAGGTTGGATCTAATCACCTTGTAGGTCTTTTCCAACCTTTATTATTCTGCAGTTCTACCTCAGGCTACCCCAGGAGGGCCCCAAGGCATTGCTCCGGGGTGGTTCTGCAGCAGTGCCCAAAGTGCCCGTGCTTTGGGAGTGCCCCTGGCACAGGACAGAGTTGGCACACAGCAAGGAGTCCCCCCCACTGTGGCAGTGTCTGTAGAGCCCTCACATCACCTGGGATGGATCTGGGAGCCCAGCTCACCTCCCTCAGTGCTGCAGTGCCGGGAGATCCGACAGCACCGCTCTGGATCGTGGAATGGGTTGCCACAGGCAGGGACAGCTTCCCTGGAGCACCCCCGCTCCTCCCTGCCCCCACCCCACCCAGAGCAGGATGCTGCTCCCCAAATTCCCACAGCAAGGGCAGGATGCTGGTATCCCTGTGTCCACAGAGCTTGGAGGGTCTGGCTGGGGATCTTAAGGAGCTGCTTAAGGGACATTTTAAACTCTGCACAACATCTACCCCAGACTGAACATGTTCTTCTTTGACTGAACACTACAATATACTATTTTAATGTATATCTATATATAATATATAGAATCATAGAGTGGTTTGGGTTGGAAGGGACCGTAAAGCCCATCCAGTCCCACTCCCTGGGCAGAGACACCTCCCACTATCCCAGGTTACTCCAAGCCCCATCCAACATGGCCTTAGACACTTCCAGGGATGGGGCAAGTGTATATATATAATATATATACATTATACACCATCCTGAGGGTGACAGAAAGCCCAAGAATGGTGTTCAGGTAATTACAGGAACCCTCTGCCAACACTCATAGCAAAACCCCCTCCAACCACCCCATGGAAAACCAACCTGGTGCTCCCAAGAGCTGCAGAGGTCCATGGCCAGGCCTGGCCTGCCAGCACAGGAGACTCCTCTGGAATGTGCATGGGGTTTGCAGCAGCAGGGAAGGTGAAGTGCATCCAAAGTCAGACTTTACAGCTCCAGGAGACAGAAAGTTAAGGAAAAGCCAAAGCAAATAACAGGTTTGCAGCAGTTCCTGGAAAGGAAGAAGCAACTCCTGTGGTGAAATCGCTGTGCACCAAATTGCAGAGTCCCCGGTGCTCATCCTCCTGCAGCAGCTGCAACTTAGAATAAAAGGAGATGAATTTTTCCTAGGATTTCTAACTCTCTTCTGATACAACAGAAGAATCTGAGCTTTATGTACATGGATTTCTACCTCTGGAGATGAAAAATTCGAAACACACAAGCTAAATTACACGTTGTCACTCCTCACGTGGCCTTAACCAGAGGTCTCAATTCTCTTCTAATGTGACAGAAAAGTCTGAACTTTATTTGCAACGAGTTCTGCTTTCACAGATGAAAATTGTCCTCTGTGTGTTATGCTGGGTATTTTGCAAAAATATACAGATGGAGTCTTTGAAGTGAATTTATAAACCCCAGCCCCTGATGTGCCTCTAGACTGCAGCTCTAATTAACACCAAATGCAGCAACGCTTGGTTTGATGTGGGAGAACCTACTTTGTCAGGCTGAAATCACAAACTAATTTCACTGTAGTTATTAAAAATACTGGATCAGCACAGCAAAGCAGGTTGTAAAAACTCTATTATTGTAATAGGATAATAAAGTGAAGCTGGCTCCCTTAACCCAGAGTTTACAGACTGATGGCTCTTTCCTTGGGACACAGAGCTGGGAAACAGCAGCTGGTTCATCCCTGCTTTTGGTGCAGAGCTTCAGGTACAGTCATTTACTGCCATGGATGTGTATGAAACACCGCTGGGCAAGTCCAGCTTCCCATTCAATGTTTGCACCAACAGAAGTTATGGAACAGTTCCCTCATAATTAATGTCTCATTAGGACTGCATTGCACTTGTTGGGCACTAGGGTGAGAAATGTCTTTCTCTTTGCTGAGGGAGGGTCTCAGCACAGGGAAATCCCTCTTCCTTGGGATAGTATTGGGAACCTGCAGTTGTTTGGAAATTCATGCTTGGGGTTGAAATACAATTTTTAGGTATATAAAGCAGGAGGCCACTTGTGTGTAAAGGGGTGGGTTCTTCAGAATAGAATAGGAATAGGAATAGGAATAGGAATAGGAATAGGAATAGGAATAGGAATAGGAATAGGAATAGGAATAGGAATAGGAATAGGAATAGGAATAGGAATAGGAATAGGAATAAGAATAGAATAGGAATAGGAATAAAATAGAATAGAATAGGAATAGGGATAGAATAGAATAGAATAGGACAGGACAGGACAGAAAAGAACAGAATAAAATAGGATAGAGTAGAATAGAATAGAATGGATGGGAATGATCTTAGGTGCCTGACTTCAGAAGGATTTATCATCTCCTAGTTTAGAGCATCTACAAAGTGCTTAAGCTGGAGCTCCATCCTCCAGACTCTCAGCAGTGGGGATAAAACCTTCTTCAAGATACAGTTCAAAGCAGGTTCTGAACCTGCTGGCTGTAATGAGGCAGTAGAAGAACCCTCTTGTTCTCCCTTTTCTGATCCCCACACTGAGGCAGGTACATCTCAAACAGGGGAACCAGCACCCAGATCCCAGCTGAGGGAGCTGCAGCTCTGGGCTGTAAAGCCATCACTGATTCTACCTGATATACAAGCTGCAATATCTACTTATAGAAGGTGGGATGCCAAGGTAATTGTAGTTTGGCAGGTTTAAGCTCGATCCCATTCAGTGCTTGAGCTTGGGGATAGGACAGAGATCCTGGGGAATATCAGATCACTGGGAATTAACAGCCAAATCACCCCTGATTGCAGTGGGAGCTGGGTTTCCTGGTGAGGTCTGAATCCTGAACTTCCATGCAGAGAAGATTTTCTACTGTCCCTGTTGACTCACAACTCACAACCATGTGATCCCAACCATCTGTTTGGTAAACTTTCTGATTTAAGCTTGAAATACTTGAACTCCTTCTGCCTTGTCCCTCTGGGAAAAGTAAAAAGTAGCTTTAGTGCTGCCCAGTTCCTTGTTTGTTTGCTCTCAGTGTGCCCCAGAAACTTGGGGTGGGAGGGGAGATCCCCCAGCTATCACCCCTGGAACCTCCAACCTGGCAAAGTTGGGCTGGTTTGGGGGGTACAAATGGCCTATTCCAATCTCTAGGTTGTTATTTGTTCTTGAGGAATGGAAACTATCAAGATCTTATGGAAATGTTGTGAAAGGTGCCTGGGAAGTGCCCCAATGGTCCGAGGTTGTTGGCACTGTGGTGTGAGACGTCTGTGGGAACACAGCCTGTAGTGGGAGGCAGAATCTGTCTGCAGCTAAATATTAGCAAATAGTAACAAATATTAATATCTAAAGCTAAGTATTAGCAAATACTAGCAAAGATTAATATCAGACAGTACCCTGGAGAGAAGGTGAAGGAGACAGAGAGGACATGAGCTGTGATGCTGCTGATCCCCTTCACCCTCAGTCTGGGCTCCTTTAAGATGTTGAGAGCCAGAAACAGATACTTCTTATATTGTTTGTTATTTTCAAGCGTCTTTTTTCTTTCACCAAAGTTCCCACTGGCCAAATTTTGCTATCAAGGTCATCTTTGCACTCTGATAACCTCCAGACTCTGCCTTTAGACATTTTTGTGCAATCTCATCTCCTGATTTTCCTATTACTGGCAGGAGGGCAGGCACAAGCATTAAAATAAAACGCTGGTGATGTGCATCCAGAATTAATCTTGATAGTGCAGAAGTGAAAAACAATGGAGATAAGCACCAAACCACTCGCTCTTGTGACTCAGTTGAGCAACGGGGCTCGACTGCAGCGAGGGAGCAGCTCTGTGCTGGTTGGAGTTGCTCTTTTTCAAAGCTGATCACGTCACTGCACAGGGCTCAGCAACAAAGGGCTGCTGGAGGAAGGAAATGCTGAGCTCGTGCAGCCCCGGGTTCCTGAGGGTTTATCAAACCTGCAGCGAGATCCTGATGTCTCTCAGGCCCCCGTGTGCCTGCAGGGCTGCAGGAAGTGCCTGGGCCTGACCTTTATCCACAACCAGAAGATTCCTTGGCAGTGCTTGTTTTTGCAGCCTCCACCTCAGGAATGCTTTGGCTTTCCCTGGGGCTTGGGGAGAGGTGGGAAGCACGAGCAGGCAGCAGGATGGTCACACGCAGATGTTCCTGTCGGAGCCTGGCGTGCCCAGGAGCCACCAGCCAGCGGTGGGAGCACGTCCTGGCACCGGGATCCCACCCCTGGGACACGGGAACAGGGGCTGCTCCTGCTCTGCCACATCCTCCTGCCAAACACTGCCCTGAGCCTGGGCTGCTCTTCCACCTTCTCTGTCCATGGACAAAAGCTGGAGCCTGGGTTTTAGGCACCTCAATAACTAAATTAGGTCCAATCAACACTGGCTCCACAGACAGAGGTTTTCTGGAATAAGTGGTCAACACTTACACTATAAATACTGTAAGTGATACTATGAAAATATACAACTAATACTGTAAATACACTTTTTAGTGATAAGGATTGATTGCCACTGCTGTGCAGCTGCTTTGTTTTTTTTTATCTAAATTCAATATCAAGTTCATGCTTCATCGGCAGGTATCAGAGGGGAGGGAGAGAGTGGGACAGTGTGATGCCTTAGAGAAGAGAACCACCATTTATTTTGTCACATTTTTTTTTACATCATCTTCTTCATACAACTGTTTCATTGTAACATTAATACATTAAAAAAAAAACAAAACACCAAGATAGCTTGCAAAATTATATATATTTTAATATCCAAAAAAGTACATTGCATATATATAGTAGCAAAAGCCCCATTTCCATGGGTAATTTCTTCAAATACTTCAATTTTGCGATTATTGCAGTAATGTTACTTATAAACACCCCGAGAGCACTAAGACCTAAAGGGATTAGCTTGATCTTCTTTTTCCACTTTGTTAAATAATGGCATCAGTGCTTCTGTTTAAAGTTCTGAGCAGACTCCAGAGCTCTGGGTTCAGACTCTCCTGCAATCGGATGCACATGGACCAGACCTTGCCCCCACACAGAGCCCCAGAGGTTGTGTCTAGACTAGATTAGATAGTTGTGATCCTGTTAATTGGTTGCCAGTTAATACAAGTCATTTAATGGGTTATACATGTAAATCTCACCCCCCAGACATCTGTTCTAAAACCCAAATATTTGTGGTTCACCCTCTGTTTATGGCACCAAACCATCAAATTAACATGTGCAAAACTAGAGATGGCTGACAACTTGGGAATGTTTCAGATTTCAAGGAAAAGCCCCAACAGGAGGCATCAAAAAGGAGGTGGTTGATAATTTTATCGATGAAGTGGTTAAGATCTTCCCAAAGTTAAAGATTTTGGTGAAAAACGATCACAAAATATTTAAATAGTTGCTTTAAAATGTTGTGCATGTTTTCAATCAGCTTCAATGCAAACATGTGAGCGAAGTGGAGTTAATTTGCAGACAACTACAACAGATTAATATGAGAAAATGCTCTACTCTAGACAAACCCAGGGCGATCTGGAAGGTTTCTGGCAACTTTGGAGTCAATTATGGATCCAATTGCAGGATCAAGGCTATCTCCAACAGATACATTACTCATGTCTTATTTTTTATTTCTTTTTTTTTAGCAAAAAGTACAAAGCTACAGCCCAAATGTACAGATTGAAAAGATGTACAAATTACATTAAAAAAAAAATAAAACAAAAACAGACTGAGCTGGCAGTAAAAAAAAACAAACCTGCATTTGTGACCGAGGTCAACTCGTTTTATTTACTCTTTCTTTTAAAACTGTGAGATATAGGGAAAAATAACTCTGCATAATTTATACAGTAATTTGCCTTGATTTGTTGACCCTTTGGACGACGGTCTGACAAACGCACAGCGTTCGCGAATCGCTACATCGAGAGGCCCCTCGGGCTCTGGCACCGCCCGGGGACCTGCTGTCATTTATTTCACTTCATTCAGCTTTCAAGGAATGTCTGTGCTTGACACCACGTCACGTTTTATTCTGGTTTCTGATGTTTCTGGAGTTAAGACACATTCTAGTGGAGTTGTACACTCTAGAAAAGTTCCTTCAATGCCCTTTACTTCTTAAAATATACATGTACATATATATATATGAATATATATATATATTTAATTTCCAGTTGGGTGAAAAAAAATCCTCATCTGCCTTAAAGCTAAGATTCCAGTTGTGGTCCCCTGCAGCCCAGTGTCCTCCACTTAACAGTCAAATTGCCTACGTGCTCCACAGTGAGAGAAAACTCCAGGTAGTCATCCTTTCCTACGACCCACTGGTGGATCTATGTCTTGTCAAAAGCCTTGAAAATTTTTCTAAGAATCACTTCAGGTAACGGTGAACAATCTTCATCATCACTTCCTACAGAGGACACAAGCATCAAACCCCAAGGAAATGCAGAGTACTGGCCCACAGAAGCGTCTCTCCATCTCTCCATCTCTCTCAGTTCAAGACACAAGAGGCAAAGTTACAAAAGTAAAAGGTTTGGTCCAGAAATAACCAATATCCAGTTTTAATTCTTCCCCAGAAAGGCCACAATTATCCATTGAGGGTCCCCCAAAAAACCCATAAAAATCCCAGAAGTAAAGAAAAAGTCCAACCAGACTCATGAAGGCCCCGTGGAGCTGAGAGCACTTAGTAATAGCTGCCCAGGTGAGGTGTGACGTGGGCATTGGGGTGGCGGGGCACGTTGGGGTTCGGGTAAATGCTTCCTGCAGGGGAGGTCCAATAGGGTGAGGCCGCTCCAAAGAAACTGGATGACGTGACAGGCATGGAAGAAGGGTGTGGGGGCACAAAGTTCACCTTCTGCTGGTGGGCGTGGTACGATGGCATGTAGGACAGATCCGACGGGTACTTGTACATGGAGGACTCGGTGGGGTGAGGCTGCAGGGCCTGGGCGATGCCGTGAAAGTCAAATTTGTAGGCATACCTCTTGCCGTGCACCTTGGTCATAATGTTCTTGTCGTAGTAGTATCGCAGGGCGCGGCTCAGCTTGTCGTAGTTCATGTTGGGTTTGCTCTTGCGCTCGCCCCAGCGCCGCGCCACCTCGTCAGGGTCCGTCATCTTGAACTCCCCGTTGGTGCCCTCCCACGTGATGCAGCTGGCGTTGGAACTGTCCGACAGCAGCTCCAGGAGGAACTGCCACAGCTGGATCTGCCCGCTCCCTGTGACACAGCCGGGGGGGAGAGGAAATGAGCCGCCGCTTCCTGCCCCCGGCGCGGACAAAGGCAGGAAACAGAAGGACTATCTCGACCTTTGCTGGGAACGGCTCCTCCAGCCCTGGAAGGGCTTGCGTAGCAATGGATAAACTGTTCCCAGCAAACAAGTTAGTCAACCCTTTGTTCTGCTCCCGGGTTTGAGGTCAGATTAGATTTCATAATGGGCGCCTTTGGCCTTAAAATCTTCGGGCTGTTCATAAACAGGGTTTTTGCCGAGCACACTGCGCTGCAGAGCTTTTCACTGGCAGGTTAACAGGGATATTTCAGCTCTGCACTGCTCACTGTTTGCCATGGATATTGTTTTGGATACCTCCAGTTTCCAGTTGGTGACCTGAGTTACATGAGATTATTTCTGCCCTAGAGTAGAGGTCCCCTGGTTTTTCTCGCTGTGGTTATACAAGTTAAGAGCATTTTGAGGATGTTTTCTTACAAACATTCCATGTGTTTCAGTTTGGTCAGTTCAAACAAGATTTACTCCAGGTCTCATTCCCCAAACTCAAGGATTATTTCCTGCAGATAACAGTTATTATACAGGCAATTTCAGAGATATTTTGTGCCTTCATTCATTTCATCCACAGCAGACAGTGATAAATTAACCTGTACTGCGAATCTGAGAGACCAGCACTTAAGTCCCCTATAAAAGTCTATTTAAGGAATGCTGGGTTTGGGTAAGAACATTCAGGATGGTGATTTTGTCCTGACAAAGATGATGTTGCACCACTTCCCTCACTTTTCTGTAAGAGTTTTTGCAAAAACCCTTGTGGGGGCACAGTTACTGAGCTCAGTGGCTCTCACAGCTCACCCCGACTAGAGGGACAGCAGCTGCTCATCCATCCTGGAGCAGCAGGTCAGCAGGAAATCTGCGCCCTTTGATGATGAGGGTCTGAAAGGTAAAATGAACTCACCTGGATTGGCAAGACGGCTGCTGGTGGGCCCCAGGACTTGATAGGGATCTAAAAAAACACCCAGCAAACTTACTTTAAAAAACGTTTCACCAAAAAGAAACAACAGTTCGTTATGTTTATTCCAGAAACCAAATTTTCATTTTCTTTCTTGACTCTTTCTGCCCCTTCTCCCAGGGCCTGGAACAGATCCAATGTGCTCCTTCTTTCTTTCTTTCTTAGCAAACAACCACCAACTATTTCTGGAATCCAAAATGGCACAGTGTTTGTGGCACTGGTCTCAGCCTGCTTTCCCAGTCTGTAATCCCTTTGGACTTACCCTACACTGATGCGTCAACTAGAAAACATGAAACATGGGAAAAACCACTGTGGAATAGTAGAAAATAACAAATCAGGGTTAAATATATTTCTCCTAATAAAAAGAGCTGGACAGTAGATGAGATTCTCAGATTCACTTGTTAGCAGCTGAGCTTGCTGCCCTCTGAAGCTCATGGAATATTCCCCCAAGTCTCCCTTTCTGAAGCAAACAGAGCATTGGACAAATGAGAGTACCAGGAGTTTGTCCCTGGCTCCAGCGAGGCTGAGTGTTTCTTGAAAACCCCACAAAGTATTTATTAGGAGTAAATTCCTTCCCTTTTCATGGGGCCTCCTCAGCCCTAATCTCTGCACTTCTTTGCCTGTCTCTGGTTTTGGTGATTTGGGTCTGAAGTGTTTGCTGGTGGATTGAATCGATGCCAAAAGCACCAACCCCCTGAAATAAAGCAGGGGGATGGAAAGCAGCTGTGCAGGGCAGGGCAGGGGGTGCTGAGCCTTTCAAAGGGCCCTGGGGGAGCAGCAGGGACTGCAGTGCTCGCTGCCCAGCGGGGTCTGCTCATCTCCTTTGGGTCGGGGTGGTTTGGGAGCAGGGAAGCCCCAGTGGGTCTGTCTGGAGACAATTCCACGGGCACAGCTGTGCCCGAGGTGAGGAGGGGATGGGCTGGCACAGCCCCACACCTGCTCCACAGCCTTGGGATGAGCCAGAGGGGATGAGCCGAGGCAAGGAGCCACAGTGACTGGGGTAGCACAAGGATGCTCCTTTGGCATGTGGAAGGAAAGAGCAGCAAACCAGAAACCCTTTTGGAACAGTCACTGACCCTGTGGAGTCACTGCCTTGAGACCTCCCTGGGAGGCCCTGCCAGCTTGGCACAGAGTCACAGAATATTGGAAGGGACTCACAAGGACCATCCAGTCCAACCTCAGCCCTGCACAGGCCCATCCCCAGGCTCACCCCCTGTGCCCCAGAGGATCAGCCAAACCCTCCTGGAGCTCTGGCAGCCTTGGGGCTGTGCCCACTGCCCTGGGGAGCCTGGGCAGTGCCCAACCAGCCTCTGGGGGAAGAACCTTTGCCTGAGATCCAACCTGAGCCTGCCCTGACACAGCTCCAGCCATTCCCTGGCTGCTGTCCCTGGTCCCCCCAGAGCAGAGCTCAGTCCCTGCCCCTCCTCTGCCCCTGCCCAGGCAGTTGGAACTGCACTGAGGTCTCCCCTCAGTCTCCTCTTGTCCAGCTGAACACACCAAGTGTCCTCACACGGCTTCAAATCAAGGCCCTTTCCCACCTTCATTGCCTCCCTTGGACCCTCTCTTGGAGCTTTAAATCTTTCTTATATTTTAGTGTCCAAACCCACAGCTGGTTCTGCCTCTGACACATTTATCCCCCCAGTGTGGGACCACTCCAGGTGCTCCAGAGGGACAAAGCCAACACTCACCTGGCTGGGGCCGCTGCTGCTCCGTTGTCTTGTTCACATTTTGTGTCCCTGCGACAGGAGGGCCTGGGGAGACAGAGAAAGAGCTTGTTTGTACCAGGACAGAAGGGGAGGAATGGACAGAGGACAGGCAAGTACAAGACACATCAAACAGGAATAAACTGGCTGGGAGGGAAAAGTTTCCTAAGCCTAAGGGCTGATATTTTTGAAATTGCACTATAAAGTTTAGAGATTTCACTAGAAATTAAAAATGTCACTGTAAAGTGAAAATATGCAGATGAGGCAAGAAAAATATTAATATTATATATATTTATATATATAAATTATTATTATTATTATTGATGTTTATTAATATCCTAAAGATGCAGCAAGACAAGGAAAATACTATGTAGATACTTTAGTAACTTTCTGTCATTGCAGCTTAACTTCCATGCTTTTAACTTCCGTTCTCTAGTTTGCACCCATGTTGTGAGCAGAAAATTGGATTTTTCGAAATGTGTAAATTCTGACCTCCTTCCATGTTGGAACATATTTCCACATTTTTTGCAAGCGCAAGTTCTCTTTTTTTAAGCGAGATTTTTAGGCCAAAAAAAATAGGGGTTTATAGAAAAAACTAAATTGAAGTTTCTTTGGGGTTTGCTTAGCTCAGAAAGCTGCAAAGTGAAGGCAGTGTGATCTGTCAGCCAGGCTCTGCCACGTTTATTTACAGCCAGTAGTATCTTGTTGAGTGGGAAATGTGCCCACCTTGGAGGGCTGCACAGGGAAACAGGAGTGGAAACGGGGCAGTGTGGCTGTATCAGCTGGATATGCAGCTAACACACAGTTTTTAGGGACAAGGAACTGATATTTCTGGTGACTGGGAATTCCAGGACACTCTAAACCCAGCTAGAGCAAGAGCAGTGTGTGAGCAGAGCTCGTGCAGGGGGGCCCTCTCTGCCTGCTGGACTCTGCCTGGAGTTTTGCTTTCTGGAAAGTTGTAAGAAACTCTCAAATCTGCCCAAAGGGTCCATGTCTGTCCCTAAAAGCATCACCCCACAATACAGGTGGGTGGTAACATGGGGTCTGTACACAGGATTTGCTCCTGATCCCTTGATCAAGTCCTGCAAATATTAGAGGTTCCTGCTCTCACCCTTAATAGATGATTCAGTGATAAAAATAATGGGGTCTGTTTCTATTTCTCTCCATAACATAATTCCAGCTCTTATCTTACTGACTGTCCCTGAATTTTCCACCTTTCTGATGCTCCCAACACAAGCCATCCACACCCATCTTCTCCCACCGCCTCATTTTGATCTTCCATTGCACAGTTTGTGATCCCCACTGGGACAATTTACTTTTGGAGAGGCCAGAACTCACATTACTGCCCCGTCCTGCTCTCCTGACTGCAGAGGAGGGATCTACTGATGGAAAGACAACAGGCACAGAGGGCTTGAAATGACCTTTTCCTACAAAAACCTTGGAAGAATCTGGCTTGGGATCATGGTCCCAGCTGGCTTGGAATCCTGTAGGTCTGTATTTTTGTCTCTCCCATATCCCCTGTGCTCCCCTGGGCCCCTCACAAAGACAAGGGGGTGTAAATAGGGGTGTAAATAGAGTTGGGACTGTTTGGGAAGTTCTTGAGCCTGAAGTCCAGTCATGGCACCCAATGGAATTTAGAGCGTGACTCATCCTATCCAAAAGCAGATCCACCTTCTTTTATCCCAAGATTCAGAAGACCAGGGGCAGAAAAGGAGGATGAAATGAACTTTTCTGTTATTTCATAAAAAAAAAAAAAAAAAAAAAGGGGGATTTTCAATCCAGGGAGGCTGAAGACTCGAGGCACAATAAGGAGGTTATTTTAAGGAGAGGGAAAAGGTGGAAAAGCGTCCTCCCAAGTGACATTCCAAGGGCCCCTCTGCCCGTGCCGTGCCCGTCGGGTTGCAAAGCTCCCTGTGGATACATCCCAGGGCACGGCAGGACGGCACAGCTCCCTGTGGATACATCCCAGGCACTTGCACATTCCTGCCGGCGCTGGGAAAGCCGCTGCAGCTTTGAAATTCCAGCCCTCTGGTTAGTGGTATGGAAAGGAAAACACGGAGGGAAGGGAGGGAGGGGAGGGAGGGGGAGAAAGAGGAGGAGGGAGGAGAGGGGAGTGGGGGGAAACAGAGCTCGTGTAATCTGCCCGGTTTTATTTTTGGTTTAATTATTTGGTTTTTTCCCTTTTTGCAGAAACCACAAACCCCACTGCAAATAGATCAGACTGAAAAACAAACCGCTACGGTTTCAGCCGGGGACAAAGAGTGGGATGGGACAGCCTGGGAAGAGGGAGGGGACAGCCCCAGCCACGCCGTCCCAGAAGGGAGCCCTGTCCCCAGAAGGGTTCCCTGTCCCCAGAAGGGATCCCTGATCACACAAGGGATCCTTGTTCCTGAAGAGATCCCTCTCCAAGAAGGGATCCTTGTCCCTAGAAGGGATCCTTGTCCCAGAAGGGAGCTCTGCCCCCCAGAAGGGATCCCTGATCACAGAAAAGATCCCTGTCCCCAGAAGGGTTCCCTGTCCCATGAGGGATCCCTGTCCCATGAAGGATCCCTGATCCCAGAAGGATTTCCTGTCCCTGAATGGAACTCTGTCCCAAAGGGATCCCTGTCCCCAGCAGTGATACCTGTTCCCAGTAGTGATCCATGTCCCCTAAGGGATCCCTGTTCCCAGCAGTGATCCCTGTCCCCCCTCCTGAGGCCGGACAAGGCTCAACAGGGTTGGACACTGGTTTTTGCAGCCTGGTGCTTCCAGGAACTTCATCCCAAGCTCAGCCCTCAGCTTGTCCTTGCTGTAAACAAGGTGCTGCTTGCCCTGGTGGCATTTTCCTGGCTGGAAAACCGTCCTGGCTCCATCCCAGTGAGCCAGAGCTCTATCAGGGGCTGAGATCAGGAGAGCAGGGACGAGGGCTGAAGCCTTTTCCCATGTCCTCCCTGCAGCCAGGCTCTGACTTCCATTTCTCCCCTGGGATCTCCTTCTGAAGGATTACAACTAGAACTGTTAGAGAGATGCTTTGGGAAATATTTGGAAAAACCATGAGT
Organism: Chiroxiphia lanceolata; assembly: GCF_009829145.1. NCBI lineage: Eukaryota > Metazoa > Chordata > Aves > Passeriformes > Pipridae > Chiroxiphia > Chiroxiphia lanceolata. The sequence goes on along the minus strand of NC_045659.1, from coordinate 6,302,105 downwards.
CCTGCATTGAGAAAGGCAAAACCTTCAGACATTTCCACTGGTGTAGATGCTAATGTACATTTTGGTTAATTCAACCAATAAAGAGTTTGGCCCTAATGTAATCTTAATGGAAATGTCACATGGTGTTCCTGGTAAAAAGCAAGGTGGAAATTCATTTTCCAACAGAAAAATCCTTTTCAAATTGAGGAAAAAGTTTCTTTGCAAAAAGTACAGAACTCATTGAAAATGTTCAGTTTTCTCTGATTTTTGGGGGTCAGGTCATTGACTCAAGTGAAGCAACTCCTACAAAGGGGTTGGTTGATTCAGTCCTTGGTGTGTTTTGAATAAATAATAGGCATCATCTGGAGAGATGGTCTTCCTCCTCCTCCAGATGGAGAACCCTTGTCCCAGAGGAGGAACCTGCTTTGCTCCAGTGTCCCAGAAAGAGGGGTTTTAGCCCGCAAGTGACACTATTCCAGATGTGCTGACCAGGCCTGGATCCCTATGGCTGGGCAGGATCAAGGTTTGGCTCCAGTTTGGCTAAGCCTGGTCAAAATTGTCATTCCAAACCTCTCTGAATGGGTTTCCTTGTAGGCTGGAGTTTTAGGATGTAAAGTGTCAGCTTGGAAGTGTGAATGTGACTGTGCCCAGGTGGACTGAGTTCCTTTGCCTTAGTTCTCCCTATATAATACAGATTATGGAGTAAGGCGTGGGAATATGTTGTGTTGTAGGATGAGACTGAGCTCTGAGCATGACTTTGCCATGGTGAGAAGGGTTAAATGCAATAATCAGCAATACAGACACTGCTGTTGAAGTAACGTGTGCACTCAGCTACTGCAAATTTCCAACTCTTTCTCTCCCTCTCAAAAATAATTGTCCAAATCCATGAAAATATTTTTATTTCACAAGAATCTGTGCAACGTGAAGGAACCACCCCAGCCCTCCCAGCTCCCAGGCCCAGACTCTAAAGCTGAACGTGTTCAAAGCAAAATGGAAAAGGCAGAGCCAGGGAATGTATCCAGAGACTTGGGTTCCTGCAAAAACACATCATTCCCAGGACCTGACGCTCAGTGGCTCAAAGAGATCCCACAGAACTCCAGCCAGACAGTGACAGGGAGCCTTATCTGTCATTAAAACCACTTGGGTTTTACACCAAAACTTGCCATGCGATGGAAATTCAATTAAAAGACTTGGCCTGAGGTTCTGTCCTGGTGTAAATCAGTAAATAGCAACAGTGGAGTTGGGGGCAAATTTACACCAGCAAAGGATCAGGTCTGCATGTCTGGTTTAGACTTAAAAGGCCCCGTGGAACAACAGTCCAATGACAAATGTGTGTTCAATACAAAATGGAATTAAAGAGCAGAAAATAAATCAGAGATGCTTTCAAGAAATGTCATTGTGCAGCTGTCTGGTTTATGTCCAGCAATTCCCCAGCATGAATGCAGACTCTATTAGGAGGAAGGTAAAGGATATTAATAATGCTTTGCACTTTCACAGCACCTTTCAACCGAGGATCTCACAGCTTTGCAAACATTCACACTCACAGCGCGCCCAGGAGGGAGGTTAAATATCATTTTATTTATTTGCATGCATAAAGACACTTTCCTCAGGCTTTAGGTGCCTTTTCCAGATGAACTGACTTTCCCAGAAATCAGGATGAGTGGAACAGACTGTAGCACTGATCTCTGGACCCTTTCTAGCCTTGGTCTCTACCTTCTCACCCCGAATCTCCCTCAGCTTCTGCCTCTCCACCCTCTGTGCCATTTGGAAATTTTCATCTTCTGCTGAGCAACTCCCCTTTCAAAGTCGAGTGATTCCTCTGGAATTAGGTGTAAATCAGAAGTAGCAGTGGTGAGACAGCCTGCCAGGCTCTGCAAAGGCTGAGAAAAGGCTTAAAAGATGGCAAAATCAGCAAGGCCAAGCCTGGGCATGAGGCAGGGGGGCCTGAAAAGCTCAGCAGAGTTTTGAGCGGACAAAGCTCTGCAGGTCCCTCTGGTCACACTGTTTGGTGCAACAAAGGAAGGGCTTGATCTGGAGAAGAAGCTGAGTGTGTCCCAGGAATGCCAGGGCTGAGCCTGGGGTGTGGAGAGGGAGAAGGGCTGCCCACTGTGCCCTGTGGAGTGTGCAGGAGGCACTGGGATGGGAAGGGAAGGCAGCTCCAAAGCCCAGCTCACCTTTCCAGCCACCCCATGTCCCAGCTGGGGCTTGCCCCCTCTCCTGCTGCCCAGAGCTCTGGGGCAGATTTGATAGAAACTGCTGGGGCAGATGGACAGACACAGAGACTCCCTTCCTTAGGAAACCAGACTTCAAATCCCCCAGCAATCCAGCCCACAATCCCAAACCCCCGGCAGTCCTTCCAGCCTGAGTGCAGTCCCGTGAGGCATGAGGCAGGCCGTGTTTCAGATATGATGTATTAGGGAGCAAACCCTCTCTTGATAAGCTTTAAAAAGTTCTGAAAAATTAAAAACAACCCCGGTGTTTTATAAATCTGGGAGCCTGGGCCCGAGGGGGGGGTTTCAGCTGAACAATAGGCTCACAGTCCCTGTGCTTCCTGAGCTGCTGGGAAGTGCTGACAGCCCCTCCATCCTGCTCTCTCCAGAGGAGCCGTTTCAGTCAAACCATTTCAGGCACTGTTTTGTGCTACCAGCCCTGATAAGGCTTTCCAGGAGAACAACATTCCCTGGGCTGGGAATATCCTCATTTTTCAGGCCTTTTTGTTCTAGGGTGGATACAGTGGGGCTGGGTCATGTATGGACTAAATGCTTTAGGGGCACTATGGGGGAATCTTCTTTAGAAGATTCAGTCTGACAGTGTCCTTAAGTGCAAGCAAGGCTGGGAAGGAACACCATGGCATGGTTCTCCTGTTCATGGTATCACTGGCAGCAGTGGCAGCTCTTTTCCAGGCAGGCACTGGATGCTTTGGGAACTGCTGGGCTTCCAGAGTGCTCTGAACATCAGGGTTTTCCTGAAGTCAGGTTTTGGAGATGGCTGGAGAAACACACGTGCAGGAAACTTGGGAGGATCTGGATTCCCCAGCACAGCAGGTGCTGAGCAACAGAGCCCACAGATCTCTGCCTGCTGGAGCTGGCAGTTCCAAAGATATCTGAGAGCTGAAGGATGGGAAGTGGTTTGTCCTAAGTCATGGAGACAGAGGAAAGAGCCAGGTATCCTGGCTTAGGAGTGACTGAAGTGATCACCTGGGCAAATACTTTTTAGGGAGAGAAGGAAAAGAGGGCACAAGACCTCACAGTTCTCCTCCCTGGATGAGGAGCATGGAGAATCCTGTGGATCTCAGAGCCTGCTTCAAATTCACAGCCTTCTTCCCCTTCTCCTTGCTTCACTGGGACCTGGAAGGCCAAGTCCTGCCTGGAAATACAGTGCCTGTGCTCCCAACCCAAACAAGGCAGGTTATTCTGGAAAGGTCCTCCTGTATTTCTGAGCCCTGGGGTTCTCCAGCAGGACACAGACTGGTTTTTGCAAGGAGTCCTTCTGCTTCAGACAGGATCCTGGCTTGGTGGCTGGAATTTAAATTAGCTGCTCTAAATGGGGAAAGCAGAGCCAGATGTCCTGGGGGATCCAGGCTTGGGGTTAATCTACGTGGTCACTTGAGGTCTATTTTGCAGCTACTCTGTTATAGGGCGAGAGGGAGCGGTGGGCACAGACCTGGAGCTGCTCCTCCCAGGGGACGCTGTGTGTGCTGGTACTGCTCTGGCACCTTGGAAAGGGCCCAGTGTAGGCACCTGGGGACAAAACCCTCTCCTGCTGCAAACCAAACATGTCAGCAAGGTGTGCCCAGCGCTGCATGTCCAGCCCTCTCTCTCCTCACTTCCCCTCCTGCAGATCCCACTGGAGACGTGGGGTTGTGTTTAGAGCCACCTGGAGAGAAGAAACCCAGACTGTGGCTTTGTGGAGGGGCAAGGAAGCCAAAACCACCTCCATGTCCTCCTAGAAACATTAGATGGCTTATTTTAGGTGATGGCAGCAGACAAAAAAGCTGAGGAGCCCGTCAGGTCCCTCCGTAGCTCCCTCTGGCTCCGTGGACACGCTGGAACTGCTCCACACACACAGTGAGAACCCACAGTGCCAGCAGCCAGAGCTTGTGGAGATCCAGCTGTTCTGTGCAGGCTCTGGGCTGTCAGCTGTCTGTAGGTTGGGCAGGGATGGTGGGACAGGCCTTGGAACAGAGCAGGGTGAGAGGAGTCCTCTGGCCTTTTCCAGTGGCCACATGAGGTGGTTCATGCAAGTCTCCCAGCTTCCCATCACCTTTAGCCCAGGTCCAAGTGATATGTGTGTCAAACTGTGAGGCCTCAAAATCTCACAGCATCATTTGTTCTGCTTTTCTGCTTTTCAATTTACTATTTCTGCTAATTAAAACCACTGGCATGTGTGCCATGTCATGCTGTTTGTCAGTCGGTGTTACTGTGACTGTTCTCATGAGACTTTCCAGTGCCTTCAAGCACCAAACTCATTCATTTCTCCTCCAAGACACATTATCCTGCTCCTTGAGCTGAAGAATCACCAGGACAGGGATCGTAATTAAGTAATTCTAAGTCTCTCCACTGAGAGGAAACAACTCACTGGGCGTAGACTAATTTCAAAATAACTTCTATGGTATCAGGCTATTTGATTATTTCACAGTTAAAAAAATATTATCAAGACATCTTTTGCACCCTTTACGTCTGTGTAGATTAACAGTTGGACTCAATGATCTCGGAGGTCTTTTCTAACCTGAATGATTCTGTGATTCTCTGGTTCTCTGTTGTTATTAACCTGTTTTACAGATCTAAAGTCCAGGCTTGGAACAACACTGGGGTTTGACCTGAAGTCAACTCAAATCAAGTGAGAACTGGATTTACATAAGACATCTGCTGCAGAGCATGGATATGAAGAACAGATTTAACTTGAGAATGCCTGAAAGTAGCTGAGAGCCCAGTTATGAATTGCTGTCCTTATGGAAACACAGAGCAGAGCAATCAAACATTTCTGATTTAACTCCTGTTCGAAATCCAATGATGGATTAAGTCCTGTGGCTGAAGCTCACTTATTTCCAGCATCAGACAGGATCTGGAGCTTAACATAGTGTATGAAAAGAACTGGGATTCAGGATTCCTGTCCCTGAGAGTGTCCAAGGCCAGGTTGAATTGGGCTTGGAGCAACCTGGGGCAGTGGAAAGTGTCCCTGCTCGTGGCAGGAGGTGGAATGGGGTGAGCTTTAGGGTCCCTTCCCACCCAACCCATTGTGTGATCCTGTGATCTGTGATTCCCAACGGGACTCCCTCAGCTGGCACAGGCAGGGTGTGCTCAGGGCAGGCCCTGCTGAACCAGGGGATCCCTCTGCCATCAGACTCAGGGCAGGCACACCAAGGAGCTCTTACACAGCCTAGTTCCCAGCCTGGAGCTCTGCTCCCCCACTCCAGATCCTGGAGTCACTCCCTGTTTGCTTTGAGCCAGAGGCGACAGCCCCCAGTTGTGCCTGTGGCTGGAAAAACATCCCCGAGCTCTGCAGAGCTGGAACTTCCTGATCCAGGCTGAGCTGCCCCTGCAACGCTCACAAAGACACATTATGAAGAAAAGGAGGAAGCAATGAGGGTGTTTTTTTTTCTCTTGTTGTTGCTTTTTTTTAATATCAGCAGCAGAAATCCCAATGCACAGTGCACAAAGACTGGAGGATGTGTCCTAAGAATCCCTCCCAGAGCCAGCTTGGAAAAGCAGACACTTCCCAGCCAAGATCCATGGTACTGAGCTACTCAGGGCTGCAGCCACAGCCACGTGTGCCAGGCTGAGCAACAGCACAGACACACAAGTCCTGAAGGATGTGTTCCTGAGCATCCCCTGGACACCCACAGAATCCTCCAGATCATCCCTGCGTGTGCAGAAATGTGCCAACAGCACTGGGGATGTTTTCCCCCCACACTCGGGGTAAAACCAAACCATTAATGCACTCAGAGTTCGCCCTTGTTGAAAAATGCACAAATGCAGAAGTAAAAAAACCTGATCCTTATGGAGCAAAAAGCCAGAGGCAGCACACATGAGAGAAAAGGGAAGAGACACATGCACAGACACATTTTTACATCAGTTGCCCATTTAACTCATTAGCAGGAAGCAAATTTTATCAGGAAACAAATTCACCCTTGTCTTAGGAAACAGCCAGGGCGCTTCCAAGAGCTTTTGAGGCAGAGGCTGAACCCCAGCAAATGTGTGACCCCCCCACATGTGCAAAAACACTGCTTGCAGTGCACCCCAGGCAAAAAAAATAATAGCTCTTTTGCTGGGAGAAAAGGAAGGATAATGGTTACTTAGAAAGTGCTCCAGACAAGCTGTCAGGTTGAATTCAGAGAACTGGAGTCTACTCTGGGACAGCGCTGGCTCGGGGTGATCCCTTGTGAGTTGGGTTTCCTGCCTGCTACAGCTTAAAGACAACGATTCTTTGTTTCCAGTTTTTCTGGTGAAAAAACACACGCCTGCCTCCGAAGAGGGTCAGAGAGAAAGCAGACAAAACACTAACTCTGGAATTTCAAAGGAAAACAATTAAAAAAAAAGAAAGTATAAAAAGAAAAATCCGAGCGCGCCTGCTACTGTCTCTCCTGGAATCATAAATCCCTGCTCTGACCACACAGTGGAAATAAAAGAAGCACTAAAAAAGCCTCCCCTTTTTCTGCTGCGGAGCTAAAAATGGGATATTTCATCACCAGGCACACAAATATCATCGAGAAATGTTTTAGCAAGTACAGACAATGAGGAAGGCACAGCCTGCAACTGCTTTTTCTCTGACACCACTGAAGCCGGAGGGTTTATAACCTTTGCTGTGAAAAGGGGTTGCACTGACACACTCCAAGGAGAGTTTACTGAAACTGGTCAATATTTTTCACATGACAACCTTTTAGACCTGAAAAATGGCCTTTTCAGGAGAAGAATTTTATGCAGGAATTTGAGAGTGTTTTCCTGTGGGAACCGTACTCGTACAACCACCCTGCCCACGCTCTCTGCCCCCCTTTCTCCAGTCCCCCCAAATTTGAACTTGTCACCCCAACTCGTCACTGAATTTCACAAGTTTTGAAGAGTTCCTACCAATCTGAAGGAAGCTGTGGGGAAAGAGGAGTGAGTTTGCAGCCGTGATGGTGCAAAAAACAGCTGCATGGACTCGTGTTTTGTGAGGTACCAGAGAATTGGTGTGAGAGAGATTTTTTTGATGCTCCAACATCAGGAAACGCTTCCTTAGGGGCTCACAATGAACATGGGTACAAAGCCACGGGAACCCACACTGGGTGGATATCAGGGTTCACTGATTTATTTATGTTCTTAAATTTGCCAACAACCCAGCAAATCATCCAAGCAAACACCCTTTACACCCAAACATGCTTATTGTTCACACAACCGCCTCTAAAATCCAAACCTAAACATGGAATGGCCACAGACTTCAACTTCTAAAATTCATCTCCTCCATCCATATTCATGGATGCACAGATAGATTTCTTCTCTATTTGAAAATGCAGGTGGCACATCCATTTTTCCCATGCTCTGCTTGAATTTGGGTTGGATTTATGAGACTTTGGGCTAGTGCTGGTTTACCACTGATCTCAGCCAGCTCCAGGAGGCTCAGGGGGGACCTTCTCACTCTCTACACTCCCTGACAGGAGGGGGAAGCCGGGGAGGGGTCAGGCTCTGCTTCCAAGGGACAGGAGGAGAGGGAACGGCCTCAAGCTGTGTCAAGGGAGGCTCAGGTTGGACACGAGGGGGAATTTCGATACTGAAAGGGTTGTTAAACATTGGAAGGGGCTGCCCAGGGAGGTGGTGGAGTCCTCACCCCTGGAGGTGTCCAAGGAAGGCCTGGCCATGGCACTCAGTGCTCTGGGCTGAGGGACAAGGGGGGTATCGGGCACAGAGGAGACTCCATGGGCTGGGAGGGCTTTACCAGCCTAAATGATCCTGAGATTCTGTGATTTTCTTGCCTTGGTCTGAGCCTGGTGTGTGCAGAGGGCAGTGTTGGGGGACAGACCTGCTGAATGCAGCATTTTAGTTGAGATCATACCTGTCACCTGGGGGCAACAGCCCCAGAAATCACTCTGGTGAATCCTCACAGGTGACACTGAGCCTTCCTTCCCCCCATTCTGCCACCTCACTGCACTGCCCCCACTTCCCTGGGCACCAGCACGTTTTAAAAGCACCCCACACACCCCAGGCACTGCCACGGGCCTGTTTGCACACGTGGAACTCCACACAGCAACACTCCACCACTCTGCCTCTACCCTGCCCGGGTTCAACCCCTGCACAGCCTTCTAGACATTAAACACAGGAATTACACAGCCCCCGACACACTCATAGCAAGCACAGACCTCCAAAATGTGCTGGAGGGAGGCCAGAGTGCTCAGAGCCACCTGGGACACAGCCCTGTGGCCTCTCCATGTTGTTGTGTGTGAATATACTTTCCATGTCCCTGTGGAAAACTCCTGAAATGACACCATTCTGCAGCAGAGCAATTTAAATCTCCCTGGACTCACAGATTCTTGTTCTGTGTCTCAGTACCTGCAGTACGTCAGTCATTGCTCCAAAGAGGCACGGAAAATGAAACAGCCCCTGTCTCCACTGGGGAGCTGGGAGGGGGACACAAATCTTTCCATTCAGCAACGTTACACTTCCCAGAAAATTGCTCTCTAGCCAAAAATTCCTGGTGATTTTCATTAGGCAATTTGTTTCTCCCAGGCAGCTGAAGACAATTTGTCCCAATGACGCTAAATGCCATCCTTTGGGGTGTTTATGGGGCTGAGAGGAGAGGATGCTCAGGCAGCCAGAGTCCTTTGGACACCCCCAGGTCTGTACCTGGCTGATGGGAGAGCACAGCTCGGCTGCTCCAGCCGAGGAAGTTTCTGGAAGCAGTTTCTGGAGGTAGTGTCTGGAGCAGTTTAGCTCCCCCACAGCAGTGCTGCAGGTCCTGCTGTTTGCAGAGCTGGCACTGCAGAGGAGAAGTGAGAGGGCAGAAAATAGAAAGGAAAAAGGGAGTAAAGTCTGCAGCTGCAGGCAGCCAAGGCAGCTCTGTGTGCAGAGCCAGGGCACAAAACCAGCCCTGGACCAGCCATGGGACACGGGCCAAGGGCTCCTGGGGGCACCACCCCGCTGCCCTGCTCTGTCTGGAACAATCTGGGAGCTCTGTGCTGCATTTGGAACATCTGCAGCTGTCTGGGCTGCAGCTGCAGCCTGGTTTTGGCCATGGAGGTTGTTTGTTCCCAGCCATGGCTGGGATGTGTGTGTACAGCAGTGTCAATGCATGCACAGCGTGGGGCTCCCCCTGCAACCTGCACAGCCACGTTGTTGGCATCACTGAGGTGAGCTCAGAAAAATTACAGGAGGAGTGAAGAAAATGGTATTTTTTTCCTCTCTCTAACATTTCTTGTGCTATTTCATCACATCCTCCTGCTTTGGAATCCTCAAGGGAAGGTGGTTAGAAAAATTTGTCTGGTTTTATTCACAGGCATAGAGAGAAGAAGTATTTACAGGATTAGTAGATTCAAGATGCATGGACACAAAGAAAAATGTTTAATCTTTTGAGAAGTTAACTTATAAAAAATCATAATTTTTAACCTGAAATTTCTTTTCCAAAAATGACAGCATCATCCTGACATGGGCCCATTGAAAAGCCTTAAAAGGAAGCAAGGAAAATCTTGTTGCCTGATGGACTAGACCAAGGCTGAGGAATTACAAGCCCAGTTTTATGTTCATTATGAGTTTCTTCTGTGATACTGGATGAGACACTTCATTCTGCTCCCCCAGCTCCTTATCTGTCAGCCTGTCGTGTTCTCCTGCCTCTTACCCTGACATCTTATCTCCCCAATAACATTTTGAGCATGAATCAGTGGGTTGAAGTGGGGCAGTTGATCCCACAGCAGATTCAACATTGAAGGAACAACGAGGAAAGGAAGAAATGAGAGAGGAGTAGATGGGATTTCAGCATTTCTGTGTAGCTCTTAATTTTTATTTGGCTGCCCCGTGGGTGTGCTCAGTCCTTTATTGCCACAGGATGAAAGTACCATGGGAAGTTCAGAAACCCAGGCTGACAGAAAGCAACCCAACCTCTGCCGGCAGCACTAAAGGGACACCCCAGGGGCCAGTAAAAGTGGAGGGGGAGGAACCCTTCTCCCCTCAAATTTCTTTCAGCCTGAGTGACTCAAGGCCCAAGTCACAGAGATAAAAGGTTTAAGAAATTCAGAGAAGTGCAATTTTATTCAGAGCATTTCTCTTTAATTAAAAAAAAAAAAAATTGTGTTTTTTTCTCTTTATTTTTAGCAACCACCTGGCCTGAGACAGACAGAGCAGAGGGTTGGAGGGTGTTTAGGGGGAATTGTGGAGGAGCACGTGTGTGCTTTATTCACCCAGGAGCAGGCCCAGCTCTTATCAATTCTAAACAGACTGTCAATGGCAAGGCAGTCCCAGCAGAGCCTGAAGAGCTTTGTCTCTGTAATATCCCAGGTTTTATCAATCAGTGCCTGTCTCAGCAGAGAGAACGGGGAACACACAGCTCAAGTGGATATTTACAGGCTGCATAAAAGGAGCTGTTGGAAAAACCAGCCCTGATGTCGTGTGCAGGGTCCAAGACAGATGTTGGAGATGAAATGCAAGGGGAAAGAAGGGCTGGCTGGGAGAGCAGCAAGTCGAGGAGGGAGCCAGACACTCCATGAAGGAGCTTGTTAAATGTGGGAGCTGTTTGCTGCAGCCTTTCAGGGAAATGGCAGCTTTTGTCTCTCCAGCTGCTTAAATAAAAGAACCTCTGCCTTTCCCCACTATTCTTCGAAATGCAAACTTGTGGCTCGTCCATGAAGCTGAGTTTTCTTGAAAATCATATACGTGTTTATATAAAATATATAAATATCTATTTATGTAATATTTATACACAAATATATAAAAATAAATATGTCTATAAATATATGTGTGTATAAACACCCATGAGGGTGTTTATATATGAGGTGAGGAGATTGTCTGAGCACAGGAGGAGGCTGGTTCTAGGTGGGTTGTCTCACAGACACGACACTGCACACTTGTCCCAGAAACTTTTCAAATGAGGAGCTGAACACAGTGCAGAGAACAAGCCCAACATTCCTGCAGCTGCACAAAGGCAAAGGAAGACCAAACCCAAGGCTTCCAGTCCTACACAGTGAGTTATAAACTCCTACAAGTGAGTTATGGAGCACAAGAACAGATTTTTGCTCTTTTTTTCACCCTATTTGGCCTTTATCAATTCAACTGGAACTTGTCTTATGTAGGCAGGGGTTGTGTGAGATGATCCTTGAGGTCCCCCAGACTCAAACCAGTCTGGGATTCTCTGATCACACCCATCACACCAACTCTCATAACCTTAGCGTGACTGAGAATCCAGTTTTTCCTTAAAAACAAGAAAAAGGGGCAGGACTGGAGCTGCAGAAGATAACCTGAGACACCTGACTGAAGGATACACAACCAACTCAAAAGCCTGAAGGAACCTCCTGAATGTTAACTTTAAAACTTCAAGGTTTATATCATCAGAATTTCTAACAGATTAAAAAACAATGGGGTTGTTTGAAAAAAGAAAATCCAAATGTTCCAAAATGGAAGTGTCAGAAAGATACATTTGTTCTTCCTTGCTGCTTGAAACCAGATTCCTGGGTGGGTTTGGAGTACCTGAGTGGCCTTTAGTCAGGAATAGACTTTATGATGGGAAGATGAACTCCAACTACAAACTCAGAGACAAACAGTGTCTCAAGTCCTGGCTGTGCATCTGAGATTTGGAACTGTTTCCCATCAAGAGCAGAAACTATGCCATCAGTCCATCAGCTCAGCAGCACACAGTGTGACAGTGACAGACACACCTTTTCTGCCAGGGTGTTGGCTGGCCCAGCAGAGATGGGATTTCCACCATGGATTGGGCTGAAAACCGCCACTTACTTTGTTTATTTAATTATTCTATGGAAATGCTGTGCAGGCAGAGCAGAGCAGAACATTTTCACACGGGGGTTACTACATAAAAGGTCTAGTTTTAACCCAATCAAAGCCATCATGAGAGCCCAGGGAGGCAGGACATCTATATGCAAAACACTGACCTTCTTTGGTGGCAAGACGTGAGGAGGGTTCTGTGTGGGATGGAGTGTTGTAGACCAGCAGTGAGCTACCTGCGAGGAAAAGAAAAGGAGTTATTGCAGCTTGAATGTGCTCTGCCATGGGCAACCATGAAGGCAGGGAGGAAATTCTGTCATTGGGATCTAAAGACCAAGTTTTTCAGCTAATTAGGCACATATTTTCTATGGAATTCTTCTAAAAGCTTGGGAGCTGCATGTCCCACACGTGCTGCTGTTTCTCTGCTTGCAAAAAGTAAAGATATTTGTGTCCTTCACTGAGCACCTTGATGTCCCCTGTTGAAAACTGATATAAAAGCTTAGCTTGTCCAGCCCATTTATCCAGGTACATTATCTATCCCAGCAGAGCCTCCAGAAGTGATTGTGGCACAGATTGTATTGCAGGATAAGGAAGGAGCTTTTCTCTCACTGGCTGTGATAGAGAAATTTCCTGTTTGAGGAACATACAGTAGAAAAGCCATGAATTGCACTGTCAGGACCTGGCCATTTTTAGAGTGTCACATGCTTGGTTTGGGGCCAGCAGCTGCACAAACCTCACTGGTATTCCAGCATCTCCCATGCCCTGGGGATTTTGAAAATTTTCTTGGTTCAGAGTGGCCTTTCCATCCAGCCCCACTTGACATACAACTATTCAAGAGCAGCACAAATAAGAACCCATTGGAAGGGTCTCTGTTTTGCACCGTCTGGGGCAGAAATGTTGTTTTCTGAGCATTTTACTTTGGTTCTCCTGGAAACTCTCCTGGAAATAGAGGAAGAGACCCTGTGAGCTCTCAGAAGTCAGCATGTAATGCACATTTCATGGTTGTTCTGGTTGTATGTGTTTACATAATCTTCCAAGCTCATCTTTCCTCCGGTTCCTTGGAAAAGTTTCTGCTGCATCAGGCAGAGACATCCCTAACAAGGCAGAGGTCCTTGTTTGTAGGGAACTGGAGCAGGCACCAATCCTGCTGTGAAAAGTGCTTTTCCAGACCCTTTCTGCTTTTCAGATCCCCCCAGCCCCTGTGCAGTGAGATTCTGTCCCATGGAAGGTGCTCAGTCCTGAGCACCACATAACAAGCAGAATCCTAATGTCTGTGCTGGCCTGAGCACCCCAGAGCCTGTGGCAGGGCCAGGAACACCTCTGGGTCCTACAGTACCCAGATTAGGATCTTGGGACTGGCCCTACAGTCTCCACATTCCCCTAATCCACATGATCCCAACTAGCCCTGGCCTCACTTGCCCCTCAGTATCCCAGTGTGTCCTGCTTTCCTGTGGGAGCTGAGGATCAGGCTGCCAGAACCAAGAGCCACTGTAGGTGCTGGATTCTCCTGGCCCTCTGCCCTCCATTCCTATGGATTCCTTTCCTTCCCCAAATGCAAACAGAGCCAAGGACAGCATTCACACAGAGACAGAAGGGGCTGGAAAACAAAGCCTGGAGGGTGGATTCTGCCAGGTGCTGCAAGATGGGATATTTCAAAAGGCCAGGACGGATAACATGGTGAACTGGGAGGTAAAGAGTTCAAAGGGATCCCAAGGGCACCTTGGCTGGGAAAGCTGGGACAGCCAAAGATTGGCTTCAGTATTTAGAGAGGTTTGCTGCCCTTTTGCTGCTGCTGGAGTTGGAGCAGCTTTGTCTGCAGAACTCGTGTTCTCATCCACAGAACTTGTGTTCTCATCCAGAGAATCCATGTTCTCATCCACAGAACTCGTGTTCTCATGCACAGAACTCATATTCTCATGCACAGAACTCATATTCTCATCCACAGAACTCGTGTTCTCATCCACAGAACTTGTGTTCTCATCCACAGAACTCATATTCTCATCCACAGAACTTGTTTTCTCATCAGGTGGTTTCTGGCTTTGGCGTTTCTTTCTTGAATATCTGTGGGGAAACTCCTCCCCACCCCTCTCTGCTTTTCAGGGTATTTTAAGGAATCCTGAGTGCAACCCCCAGTGCGGCCCGGCCCTGCCAGACAGGGCAGTGCTGGGGAATTCGGGAACACGCTTTCCTATGACTGAATAGGCTGCAAATGCCTGGTTGCGGGAGGAGATGGGGGTGGGGTGACGAATAGCCGCGAACAAGCCGGTACGATCGACTTTTAGCTACTTTAGGCAAAAAAATGCACCCCAAGCCACTGGAAAGGGCCGGCGCCTCCCCCCATTTAATTGCTAAAAGTTCTCACCTTTGCCCGGCAGTCTGAGGTTTCTGGTGGGAACACCACAGAAAGGGAAATGTGTTTCCTATTAAGGGTTTCAATGAAGGAGGAAAAGAGAGAAAGGCACAGACAGCTCAGGACAGAGGGAAGCAGACAGACAGACAGAGGCCAGGCTGCTCCCTCCCTCACTGCTTGGGCAAAGCTTTGGCTGGGATGAATTTTGGGTTTGTTCTTATTCCCCCTCTCTGGGTGTGTGACCCCGGAGATTAGAGCAGATTTTTCTAGTGTTATCAATACAGTCTCCTATAAATAATATTAAACATTTATCTTGTGGTTCCCCCCACCTTTCCCTTGCTTTTATTTCCCTTGCATTAATTACAAAGGAAGGTGGAGAAGGACTGAAAACCAGAGCAGGAGAAGTTTTTCCCTGTAAAACCTTCCCTTTCACGGGGCAGCTCATCCTTCTGAGGTGCAGGAACATCTCAGTTTCACAGTCTTGGGGTCTATTTAATCAAGAAGTCTTTTTTCTCCTCCCTTTCTGAAAGCCCCGTGGCCTTCTCTCCACAGCTCCTGGTACAACCCAGGTTCTGCTGCATTTAGCAGGATAGTTTTCTTTGGCATTAATACATGGCTTGAAACCACCAGGCAGATTTCTGCTTCTCACCACAGTCTCATTCTTTCCCCTTCAAGCTCTTTTTATTTGTAGACCCCACACACTGACCCCCATCACCAGGGAGGTGACAGCTCGGGCTTCTTTTGATCTTCATCCCAAACAGAGCGTGGAAACATTAAATCTCCCTTCCCACTGGCTGCCTGGAGAAGATTCACCAGGCAGAATGTGTTTGAAAAAGATCAGTCAGCCTGGAATCCCAAGGTGTGTGGGGATAAGCAAAGAGAAGGAAAAGCAAGGCATGGCTTCCCAATTTTGGAGAGACAACTGGGAGAAACACATAAAGAAAGATGATTGTTTGGAGAGGATGGACAGTAAGTTCCATGAAAAAGCTACTGGGGTGCTTTGAGAGGCTCCAAAGAATGGAGAGTGCTGCAGAACTGGGGCTGGAATCTGAAATCTCCCAAAGATCAGAGCCACCGGAATTCCTGACTCCTTCAATAGCAAAGGAAACAGGAAACAACTGCACCATTCTGATCCAGACCTACGTGCTACCTGGAGACTAAAGGTGCTTGATATGAGTTTGGTTTAGTCTTGGCTATATTAAGTAGCTCACCTGAACCTTCTATCTCCAAAACTAAGAGTGAGCTTTTGTTGTGGTCTTGCAGATGTTACTGGTTTATCTTTTCTATCTGGACTCAGATGTGCCAAAATAAGGTACTTCATAGGCAGGTGCAAGAATGTTTTCACCCTAATCAGGAGGGTTAAATGTTGAAAACCTTCTGAGGAAGCTCATTTTGAGGGACTCTCCCTGCCTGGACAGCAAACAGGCTCAGAAATTTCAGATCAGCTTTGATTCTTGGAAAACAAACACCAAAGCTGAGGAGCCACTGGCCTCACATACCCAGTGTTGCACCTTGAGAGGATGAACACTTTTCAGGAGAGGGACTGGGCAGAGGTAATCGAGCCTGTGGGTCTGCAACTTCCCCAAATTCTCCTGTGTTTTCTGCCATCACATATTCCCCACTCTGAGCAGGAGCAGAGCTGGGTGTCTCTGGAACAACCAACCTTCCAGAGGGGGAAAAGGGATGAAAAAGCAGCCCATGTCCCCGTGGCACTGAGCTCAGAGCTCGGCACTAAACATCCACTGGAAGCCAGGCTGGAAAAACAATCAGCTCTTTTGGAAGGCGTTACTCCAGGAGGGAGTTAACAGCGATCCCCAATCCAGACTGTCCTTAGCCTGGGAACAGCTGCAGGGAAAGGAATGCTCCTGGAGGCTGCCCGGCCCCAGGCACACAGGAGCTGCTTTAGCAGGACAGCACTTCATGATGTCTGAGCACAGAGAGATCTCTAATCAGAAAAGCTGGGCATGGACTGGGATCGAACCCTCCTTTCCAGGTGAAAAAGGAATAAAGGATTTGCCTGAATCCAGCAAAGTTGCTGGGGTTTTGCAGTGGCTCAAGAGCACAGAAATCACTGTAGGTACTCCCCTGGCAGGACGTTATATTTTTATGATCATTATTGCAGCAAATGCAGCGGGGCTGCCTCGTGCCCTCTTGGGAGACAGGAGGCACAATCCTGCTCCACAGGCTTCCCATGTCCATGGATGAGACCAAGGGAAGGCAGGAGGACTGGGCCCATTTTGCAGAAAGTAAAACTGAGGCCCAGAGGAACTGAGGCAGAGAATTATTCTTCCTCATTTCAGGCATTTAAAGCAAGATGTGAACCAGGGGACTGTTTTCCTCAATCTCACCGTGCCCTGAGGCTTCTGTTCTGTCAGTGGAGACCAGAATGTGACCAGAGTTCAAGGCATCTAAAGCTTGGTGGGATCAATTGGGAATTTGTTCCTGAGCAAATGGGCAGCAGCAGATGGGAAAGGTGGCCACTGAATCCAGGTCTTCAGGCTTATGCCATGAGATCAACAATGTGATTCCCCTGATCCTGGCTTTGAACACCCCAAATGTCAGGACAGCAGGCACTGGAGATGCTGTGTGGAGCTAAAGAAAGAGAGGAAACCAACTCCTCTGCCAAGCCTTTCAAATTCAGCCTGGAGAATTTGAACCTGATCAAACCCACACAACTCTCTCTCCCTGTCCATTCTCCAGCCTTGTCAATAAGGCAATTCAAGTGTCTCACTTGAGGATTTATCCTTTGGGAATTTAGATGCATTTCTGGTTACAAAGAACCTGATTTGCCCAAAGTCAGCAGGTTTGGCCCAAGCAGCTCTGCCTTCACAGCACTGCCTTCCCTGTCCCAGAAAAGTGTGTAATCCTGTGTGCAAACCTGCCTTCCAAAGTGTCCTGTGACCCAGCAGCTCTTTGCTGATGAAACAGGATGGAATCCACCAGTTCTTTTGGATGGGAAATTATTTTATTGTGAAGCCACAAGGGACAAAAACTGTTCAAATCCAACAGCTTTTATTTGTTGTGAATCATTTCCTTGGCTCAGCTTCTCAAAAAAAAAATAAAGGTGGGGCTTATAGAGGCACCCATCTGTGATCTAACTCTTGTGCCACTGTAATCTCTAAAGCTCCTACTGATTTTAAGCAGGGAGAGACCAGCACTGCACAGCTTTGAAGGAACACCCTCAATAAATGCTGTCATCCTTGCCTGCACTGGCCAGAGAAGACATCTTCAGCTGCCTTTCCATCACAATTTGATTTTCTAGTGCAGAAAATGGACTTTTTTCTTTCTCTCCCTGTGCTCCCACCTTGATTTATGGCACCTTCTCCTGATTTTTGCGTCCTTAAATAATCATACTGCTACAAAAGCTGTTTCACTTGAAAAAACCCTGGAGCATGTGGGGCTCAGCTCCAGTTCTCTGGCCTCATCTCAGCACAATCATCCTTAGCACACCTTTGTGAGGGAAGGAGATGCTTTTGGCTCCATTAGTAGATGAAGGGGAGACATTTGGAAGCTGTGGACATGCTGATGGTTGCACAGAAATCTTGGAATCTGAGTTTGAAACTAAGCCTCCCCAAGAGCCTGTGCCATCCATAAGGGGATCATTCCTGTTTGGGCTGCTGGGATAATGCTGTTCCAGAAGTAGCTCAGCAGACTGCTCACAGCTCCTGTTTTGGGGCTCAATGCAGCAAAAAGGACTGTTGGGTACATCCCAGGCTCTACTGTGGGACAGAGAGGAGCAGTAAAGAGCTTCCACAAGTTTTTTGTGAGTTTTGGTTCATTTGCATGGTGTCTGCTTCAGCACCTTTACATTGGGGAATGACTCTTGTATTTTTTCCTCTTTCCAACCAACCTGGGCCTCCAGGAACACAGGAAATCTCCAACTCAGGCCAGTTGTGGGGTCCTGTTTTGAAGAAGTTTCACCAGAAGCCTGAGGGAAAGGGCACAGCCCTCCAGATGCAAATTTGGGGATAATTTACCTGTGCCACATCAGTTAATGTTTGGTTTGATCTCTACAGCACATATATGTATTTTTATCACGTAGCCACAGATGTTTTTATAATCTGTAGGACTATCTAATCTCATGTCCTGCTCAGTTCTTCACCTCCCTGGTAGCACCAGGAACTCCACCTGAGTAAATATGAGCTTTCCAACCCACTTTTTATTCCTTGTTTCCATGTTTGCTGCCTCTGCCTGTGCTTTTCTCTTCATTTTCCCTCCCCTTCCCTCCTCTTCATCCTGCAGGAAGATCCCTAGAGAAGTGCAACACACACTTCAGCTCCTCCTCCCAGCGTGTCAGGGCAGGGCTGAGCCAGGGCAATACTCACTTTCCCTGAGGTAACTGAGGTGAGACAGCAGAACTTCTGTGTTGTAGAGGGAGGTGGTTCTGAGGAAGTCGTCCTTGTTCATCTTGCAGAGCTCTTTGCCATCCATGTTCTGGAAGATGGTGGTGTCGATCTCCATCAATCCATACTCCTTGATAGCCCATTCCAGCCACTGGCGCACGTGGTCCTGGGTCCAGAGGGTGGGATCTGGCAGGGAAGCACAAGGGGGTGGTTACACACGAGCCTCCAGCACTCACTGCAGCCCAGTCAAAGCATTAACCACTGCTCCCACAGCCAAATACATGGAATTTGCTGATCCCGACGTGTTTCGGAAGATGAACAAGCTCTGTGCTGGACACACTGGCAGGGTCACTGCACTGCCTCCCACCTGCCCAGATCTTATTCCTCTGCTTGGGAACGACACTGCTGACATTGGACTGGGACTTTTCTCCTGGAAAAAAGCTTCCCAAAGGCAACTCATCCCTTTGAGAGGGGATGCCTGTCCCAGCAGTGGCTCTGCAGTGACATCAGGGCTCTGCAGTCCCACCATCCCTCACAAGTGCACCAGGAGGTCCCCACAGCTGACATTTGAAAGGAGGATGGGGGGATTTGTGGTCAGCAAAGGGACTCTGAAAAAAACCCTCTTATTGCTCAAGCAGAGCAGGCTGCCATGGCTGTGAGTCACAGCCTTCACCCTGCTGACAGGAACACAATTCCACCTCCTGGAAAAGCCTCCAGCTCTCGGAGGGCAATGTGGATTCTATCCTGTCTCCTGCATCATTAGGGACTGTCAGCAGAGCCCCAGCTGGGGAATCTTTATTGCTGGTGGTGACGTAGGAGAGAGATTGAACCCGGCTGGAGACCCAGAGCCCATGGGGAGGGAGTTAAAAAAAGAAATCAGCCTTTGAGTTTTGCAAAGAGCCTGAGCTCAGAAAGCCCCAGCAAGGCTTGTGCCACGATACCATTTCACAGAGTCATTGCAGAGCGTATCTGCCTTTTCAGATGTTTCCTGTGCTGCTGCTCCCCACGAAGCCCATTTCAAAATTTAAGCTGCAAATTCATGTTCTGTTGCAGCTGGAGAGGATTGCAAAGTGAAGTTGAAACTTTGGAGATGTTTGGTGTGTCTTTAACAGCTGGGCCATCGCTCCAAGACAAACCTCAAATGCCTCAGGTCCCGAGGAGCAGAGAACGTGGATCAGAAGGACACAGGATCACAGGGTGTGCTCTGGGCAGGGACAAGAGATGCCTCTGCCACAGATTTATAAAATAACTTTATCAAATAATTCCTTGGGCCAGGGCTGTGAACTGTGTGTGCTCAGGATGTGGGGATCCCTGGGCACAAAGGTCAGGCAGTGCCTCTACCTGGTGCATTCCTGGGCACTCCAGTTCCAGAATAACAGCATGAAATGGAGACATGGGACCATGGAACACTGAACTGATAACTGTGACATTTCCCCACTGAGGCTCCAGTAAACCTGGGTTGCTTAAAGCTCAATTCTAAACATGGAATTTAAAACTCTCTACCTTTGCAAGTCTGCTTTGGGAACAACACATGGATTTCCTTCATGTCTTGGCAAAGTTAATTTAAATTCTGCTTTCTAAGCACTGGCAAAAGGCTGCAAATTTTACAATGGAAGTATTCAAGGGAGGATTTTTTTTTTTAATTGAAAGACTTATTTGTCTTGAGTTTTGCAAAAACACACAACATCTAGAGGGCAGAGTGAATTTGTGGCCTCCCTTTAAACGCTGTAAAAGACATTGAATGGTCTCTGAAAAACTGCCTTCTTGAAACATGGCTTGGAGTTTGTTATTACTACTATTGTAAGCCTAATGTGACATTATTCTTGCTTATCTTCACTCTAATGCACTATAAATCTCAATTCTGGATTATATTAAAATTTCCAAATGCCTTTCTTGGATGAGTCTTCTCATGTCCTGCAGCCAGAGGTCTGGGATGATGTTCACTATTGTCTTCCAAAGTCTGGTAAAGCACTGCTATTTCACAAGTTTCTCAAGACTTTGAGTTGTGGATGCTCACTATGGGGAGAAAAAGTTCTTTTCTTCACTTCCCTTCTAAAGGAAGATTTGAAACCTTTTCTTCCACCGAGAGCACTAAAATTTCCCCTCTTTCAACAATGCTAACTTTAGCTCACCCTTGGTGTTTTAAACATGTCCAAACAGCATGGTGGGGAGCAGGATGGATGCTGAACACCTTTGATAACACAAGGACTGGTTGGGCAGTGCTGACACTGCAAACGGCCCTGAGGCTGTCCCCAACCAGCTCAGCCAGTCCCTCAGAGCAGGGCCCAAGGACAGCTTCCATGGGGCTTGGAGATTTGCTGTCAGTCTTTTACTGGCTTTTCCTTTTCATCCTAATGGCAACCAAATGCTCAGGAATTGTCATCTGCTTGTGGCCAAGCCACGGTCAGAGAGCAGAGCTGAATTCCACGAGCACGTTCGTCCTGCCAGCATTTGTCTGCTGGGTTGGGCACACCTCAGGGCAACCCTCCCTGCCCTGGGTGAAACTCTCCAAATCAGAGCAAGTTCTGGGACAGAAACTGGGCCAGCACTTGGCTCTTGGTTGAAAGTTCCTGGGCTTGACTGTTTATATGGGTGGTGTTTATAAACTTTGCAGGGCAAAAGGCTCCTTGTTCCAGGTTCAACCTTCACCGGTGCCTCCCCAGCAGCTCACCCTTGACTATCCAAATGCATCCAATGCATCCTGCCAATTCCAGAGAGCAGATGTGGATACCAAATGCAAACAGAGCTGGACAGGAATGTTTCTGTGTAACAGTTTTTGGAAGGATAATGTAGTTCCTGTAAAATATAATTTTTTCTGGGTTTCTACTTCTAACAAAAAAATGAAAACAAAATAGCTCATTTTGAACCAGTCAATATGACATGAATGTGCATCTGGATCCTGGGAGCATCATGGGAGTTATGATTTGGACCCACTTCATGCTTAGTCTTGCCTATGAACTGTGCTCTTTGATCATCCTCTGTGTGTCCCAGGAAACAGATTCTCCTCTAACACATGATGGGAGATGGATTTGGTTCAACAAACCAAAACAGCTTTTCATTCCAGGGGAAAAAAATTGAGGGAAGAAAAAAAAAAGAAGCAGCACTAATTGTCTGCTTGTTGTCCTGATTCAGTGCAAGCAGACAGGACCAGGGGGTTGGTGGTACCTGCTGGGACGATGACTCTCCTCTCGTTGGTGGTCATGTTGGGGGGAGGCCCGTTCTTCTCATCCATGTAGGTGCTGTAGCTCATGGGGTTGGACTCTGTCCCTGCTCCCACGAGTTTGCCACATTTGTTCACGCTGCAGTCCACGGGGGACTCCCTGGAATGGGAAAGGAAAGAGCTGAGTTACCATCACTGTGCCCTGCCAGCCCTGCAGGTTTGGGTTACAAGCATGGCAATGACCCGGGAGGTGGAATGTTAAACAGGAGTTTCTTCTGTGTGAGAGAGGCCATTCCTGACCTGTCACAGGATCTATAGGGTGGGAGAGGCCATTCCTGACCTGTCATGGGATCTATAGGGTGGGAGAGGCCATTTCTGACCTGTCACAGGATCTACAGGGTGATCTATGAACCATAAGTCTCACTGGGGGATCTCTGATAACAAAAGCAGTTGGAGGAGAGAGAGCTGGAGAATTCAAGAAGAATGACTTCCAGACAAGGCAGTGGCTGCTTGCAGGCCATACTCAATACTCTGGAATACTGAATTCCCCAAACCAGATAAAGAGCATGTACCTGTCACATGGGCCTGTTGGGCACACTCCACTGCCCTCAATCCTTTGTTGCTCAGGGCATTTTAGCAACCCTGCAGGTACAGCTGGGTGTTCCTGGGAGCCCTTTGGGGCTCTTCCAGGTGTTAAAACAACCTTCCTGTTCCGTGGAGCCTGTCCCCTGACAGACACTGCCCATCCCGTGTCCTAAGGCACTTCTGCAGAGCTCTGCATGGACACAGGGACACACCCCTTCATGGTAATTAACATGGAACTCAAGATACAACCAAAGGGACAGGGGAGTCACAGCACAATACTCAATATTAGCAGGAAGAGCCTTATTCCACAGGGCTGAACACAATTGATCTTGTCTGTTCTTAGTCTGAGCTCAAGGCTCTCAGCACAATGTGGGGATTGTTGGGGTGTTCTGTGCAGGGCCAGGAATTGGACTTGATGATCCTGATGGATCCGTTCCAAATTAGGAGATTCTGTGATTCTGAGATTCTGGGATTCACTGATTGTGGGAGTCTGTGATTCTATGATTCTGGTATTCTGGGATTCTAGGATTCTGGGATTCTATGATTTTGGGATTCTATGATTCTATCATTTTGGGATTCTATTATTCTGGATTCTATGATTTTGGGATTCTATGATTCTATCATTTTGGGATTCTATGATTCTGTGATTCTATGATTTTGGGATTCTATGATTCTATCATTTTGGGATTCTATGATTCTGGATCCTATTGATTTTGGGATGCTATGATTCTATCATTTTGGGATTCTATGATTCTGGGATTCTATGATTTTGGGATTCTATGATTCTATCATTCTGGGATTCTGTGATTCTATGATTCTGGGATTCTAGTATTCTGGGATTCTATGATTCTGTGCTTAACAGTGCCCCAGTCCTGGAGAGGAAATCTGGAAATCTTGGGTGCCTTTGGCCCGAGTCAGGAACCCCAGAGCACAGCAATGGTGTGCGGAAAAGGCTCCAGCCCCAGTTTGACTTGGAGGTGATGGGGTGATGAGGAGGGAACACTCAGCAGCTCAGGTGGCTCTGTGCTGAGCTCTGGCCTGCCTGCAGAGCCTTGGCAAGTGTCTGGGTTGCTCTGGGACAATTGTGAGCCTCCAACCACAGATGGGAGCATGGATTGTGTTTTTATCCAGCTGTAATAGTAACTCATGCTTTTAGTCACTTCAAACACCAGCCCAGAGCCTGCCACACACACAGAGTACATCCCAGCATATCCCAGGGAAGGGCACATTATTGCCCTCACCTTCCCAAGGGTGAGTTCATGCCCAACATCTACACAAAGCAATCCCAGAGCCCACATTCAGGACAGTTCAGGCCGTGGGTTTAATCCCACAGCCATCCTCCTTCTCTGCCAGAAGCCAAGTGGTTTGAGAGGAAATCTTTTGCTGCAGGGTAAGAACTATGACAGTGCAGCAAATCCCACCCTCTGAGTTCAGCTGGCAAGGCTTCCCAGTCAGGACACTAAACAAATTTGTCTCTCAACCTGAACTGGGGGGGAGGGAGAAATTACTGAGCTTTGGTTATCATGGCTGGGAGATAAATGCTCCACCGAGATATTCTGAGGCAGATGGTAATTTTTTCCTCATGTCTTACTAAGAGAATGTTGCTTGAAAATGGAAATAAGATGTATAAGTTACACATGTTCGAATTTAAGGTTTTACTATTTCGCCTACTGTTTTTCCAGGCAGGGAACCAAAATCCGCCTTTGGAGAGGGAACTGCTGAAGGTTTAATGTCCCCGTGGCAGTGAGGAGAGGCTGAGCAACTGCAGGGCCACGGGTTTTCACAGGGAATGTGCTCATGGCTCAGACTGCTGAAATGCTCTGTGTCAGGTGTTAAACGCTGTCTGTGCTGGCAGAGAAAAAGCCCTGAGGCAGCACAAAGGATCTGATTCTCTGCTGAGGAACTTGAGGAACGGCCTGTCCTGGGAAGACTCGGAGAGCATCCATGTTCCAGGGTGTCAGACTGGCCCTGGGAGGGGACCAACCTGCTCCTGCCCTGCCTGGGGCCCAGCAGCTGGTGTGGGTGGGGTGGGAAGCCCAGGGCTGGGGCAGAGCTGGACGCACAGCCCCACATGTGGATTCCCACCTGCCTTGGGGATGAATTCTCCCTCCTTCAGGCACCACAGTTCCCTGCTTTCAGCACATCCCAGGGGCTCCTTGCTGCCTCAGGTCCTTCTGCAGTGGTCACCCGCACCCCCCTGCTCTGGGTTAAAGTTATCCAGGAAAAATAACCCCTGCAGCTGAGACACACACTATTTATGGTGAAATAATAACATGGGTAATGCTGATACAGACCTCTAGGATACTGTTCCACCATAGACCCCACCTGCAGTACTGTGCCCAACTCAGGCTCCCCCGACATTAGTAGGACGTGGAGCTGTTGGAGTAAATCCAAGGGCTGGAGCCCCTCTGCTCTGGAGCCAGGAGAGCTGGGGGGGTTCCCCTGGAGGAGAGAAGGCTCCAGGGAGACCTGAGAGCCCCTGCCAGGGCCTAAAGGGGCTCCCAGAGAGAAGTTTTGGACAAGGGATGGAGGGACAGGACACAGGGAATGGCTTCCCACTGCCAAAGGGCAGGGTTGGGTGGGATATTGGGAAGGAATTCTTGGCTGGGAGGATGGTGAGGCCCTGGCACAGGTTGCCCAGAGAAGCTGTGGCTGCCCCAGCCCTGGAAGTGTCCAAGGCCAGGTTGGATGGGGCTTGGAGCAGCCTGGGCTAGTGGAAGGTGTCCCTGCCATGGCAGAGGGTGGAACAAGATGGTCTTTAAGGTCCCTTCTATCCCAAACCATCCTGGGATTCTATGATTCTCTGATATCCAGACTCCTGGATAATAACATCTTCTAAACAGTTTATCCCTGCTTTCTACTGGAATGAAATGACCCTCAGGAACAGACCACAGAGCCCTTGGCTGTCTCTGCTCCCTCTGCTCAGCATCTTCACATGACCCACCCAGCATAGGGACAGCAGTGACCCCGGTGCTGTCACATCTCCTCCATGGTTTGGGGATGATATTTTCACATCACACACTCTTGGTTTGGCAGTTTGGACCCTCCCTACCCCCTCCTTGCTCTGTGAGTCTCAGCAGCAAAACCCAGACAACCTGAAAAACTCAGAAAGATCTGAAAAATCTGAAGTGGAAGGGACTGAGGTGCCCCCACCAACCACTGTGGGAGGAGAAGCTGCTCCACGAATCCTGCAGGACACAGAATGTGCTCCCTGTACCTGACCGGGTTGTGTCCGTGGGGCTGCCTCCCTTCCCTCTGAGGAACTTTTCAGGATGGTTGGATCCCAGTCCATTGGACAGACATAACTGGGAACAGCATTACCCAAACTTCCCTGGGCAGGAGACTGATCTGTCCTTAAGAAAACACCAGGAAATCTTTAGTGACAGCAACGGGAGAAGATCCTTAATTTTGTGTCCTGTGTATCCCAAGATTTCCTACCAGATCCAAAGAGAGCCTTTTCCTGGGAAATCAGCACTGCCAGACTGAACCCTCTCTGCACTCCAGGATGGCTGTTCCTGTCCTGCCCCAACCTCAGTGGGATTTATCCCAGCAGAAGGTGGGTGTAGCTGTGGCCACACAGAGAATGCAGTGTGGGGAACAACAATGGTATCTGATGAGAGCAGGAGCTGTGAGCCAGGAATGGTGTATCCAGGAATATCACCCCTTCCTTAGCTCATGCACTGCCCACAGGCAGGCTTGGATTTAGATAAAGATTTCCTCATTATTTGAAAATGTTTGTGGGGGGATTGCAGATTAAAACCAAGATTAATCCTTGGTTTTTCACAGACTCCAGACTTTCAGGTGGTTCCACAGGCTCTGGGCAGAAACATGGATCTACCCACGTGAATGGATACAGGCTGCTTTCACAACATCCCTGTGGCAATGACAGAGGCCAAGGAATATAGAACAGAACCCATTCCCACTGTCTGTCCAAAGGCTCCTCGTTCCAGCAGCTCCAGTGGCAGTCTCTGGGATGCCAAGATGTGGTATTTGGGAAAGTCTTGGACAAGCAGCTGTCCTGGCACTGACTAATAAACCCTCTGCACAGCTTCAGCCTGGGTTCCAGACACCTGGAAACAAACAATTACTGTCCCAGGGCTCTGTCTAGGAATCACCTTTGGCTTCCATTCCAAAGAACAAAAAAAAGGATTTCAGGAATTTCTGACGCTGACTCAGCTGTGATCAGGGGATATTTCCTCTTTTCTAACCCTCTCTTCCTATCCTTTCATTCTTTCATTCTTCCCACCTTCTTTTCTTTTTGAATTTGCCACTTTTTGTGTAAAGCCCCATTTGGTCATCTCAGCTTTCATAGTTACACTTGAAATTAGATTTTAGTGTGTTTTTTGGTGTGCAGTGAAGGCAGGGAGCACAGACATACTGGAATTCTGCTCGTGGTTCCCTCTGACAGGCCAGGAGCAGAGTCAGCTCCTCCAAACCTGCATCCACCTGCACTTTACCCCTGCTCCCGGGAAGGCCTCGGGAGGGGAGTCACACTGACAGACACTATGAGGCTGCAGGAAGAAGGGGCGCCGCAGAAAGTCGGGAAAATTCGGGTTGTTTATCCCAGGCAGGTCAATGCAAACCCGAGGGGGATGCTCGGCTGCCGTGCCGGGCACAGAAGCACCCCCGGATCCCACTAGAGGGCTCACACGCTGCTCCGCTGGGAGCTCATTCCTGCGGACACCACGGATGGTCCTTCGGTTTGTTTGACACAATTATTGTGGCACAAAACCCCTCTGAGGTCGCTGAACTTGGAGACCTTCAGAACATATTTCAATGTTCTAAAGCAAGAGAAATATAAAATCACAGGATCCCAGAGTGGTTTGGTTTGGGAGAGACCTTCAAGCCCATCCATTCCACCCCCCTGCCATGGCAGGGACACCTTCCACTGTCCCAGGCTGCTCCAAGCCCCGTCCAACCTGGCCTTGGACACTGCCAGGGATGGGGCAGCCACAGCTCCTCTGGGATGTCTCTAAAGAATGTCTCCAAAGCCTTTTCAAAGCACTGACTCCATTACTTTAGCTGGACAAAATCCTGGAATTGCCCCAGTGAAGTTTTCCCACATCCCTGCCCACATCAGCATGTTGGAACATTCTTTCACATTTGAAGATCAGACAAATTTTGTAACACCTTTTTAAAAATCACTCCCTGAATTTAGCTACAAGTGCAGATCTGTAGTAACTCAGTAAATACAGTCAGGATCTGGAATTTCTCTTGCTTTGTTCACTCTTTGCATTTGGAATTTATGTAAAACATAAGCAAAAAAATCTGTTATAAACATGGACTGTAAATTGGGTTAAACTTCACCCAACATTTTCCTAAATAATCCTTCTCCTTCATTCACTGAAATTTAAGATGTGAAAGATTTTTGTTTGTTTATTTTGGGGGGGGGGGTTAAATATAATTAAATATAGTCCTGGGTTTCACTCTGAGCAAGCTGCTGTCTGTGAAGGCAAGGGCAGAGTTTGAAGCCATAACCTGCATCTGGGTCTGATAATCCTGGAAATGATCACAAAATTTCTGTCTAAATCTTGCAATTTCACAGAACTCTCATCTTCTCTCCTAAAACACAGATCCCTCCCTGGGCATCCCCTGTAAACAGTTGGAATGGAGTTATCTGGGAGATTCTTTCTAATTCAGGAGTAAACCAGGACAATCTGATGTGGGGTACAGAGGTGGTTGGGGTTTCTTGGAGGACTTTGAGGGCTCTGCTAAACAAGCTTGGAGAGGTTTCTCAAAGATCCCTTCTCCTACCCTGCTGAGGACCAACCCAGCTCATCACACCCCCAGACCTGTTGCTGGTCTCCAAGAGAGAGAAGCAAAGCTGGGCACTGTCCCCTGCAGTCCCCAGCTCCTCCCCTGGCAGCTCCCTGCAGCTTTGTCCCTGAGTACCCCCCCCCCCCTCCCCACAGCACAGGTGAAAGTCAGAATAAAGGCAGAATAAAGGCAGAACAAAGGCAGAACAAAGGCAACAAAGGCTGCTCCTGTGAGAGGCAGCTGGAACTCGGTGGTAGAGTGTCCTTGAGAAACAAGAAGAGCAGGAGAGGCAGGGACAGAGGGAGGGCGACAGGGGTTGGGATCCACCTGCAGCTGGAGTGAATTTGTGTTGGGATTGGTGTTTGTCACTCCCACATGTGTTGGTTTTGCCACAGGAGTGGCCCAGTCCAACCCCATGGACTGTGATCCACACAAGAAAGGATGGTACATTTTAGCCCTGAACAGGAGAGAGGCTGGAGAAGGCAAGGGAATGTTCTCGTGTCATGGGTGGGTTGGGGCTTGTGCTTATGAGTTATCAGAAGGTAAGGCTGGAAGCTACTGCAGTGCTTGGTCCTGACACGCAAAACAGCCTTTTCTTTTTGTCTGACAGCTTGGGAGGTTCTCACTCCTCCTTTAGAGACACTGAGGACACTTATTTTCTACCCAAGAACCTTATAGTCTCGAGCAAGTCCATAAGGAAGGATTTCCTTTTTGCCCAGAACCAACACACTCCTGGAGGGCCTTTCTCTGGGACTCCCAGGGCTCTTCCAGCTGGTAATGAATCCCTTTGTCCAAGCAGATTATTTTCCTTTTTCCTGAGCAGATGAGGACATTGGCACAGAAGGGTTCCAAAGGAAGGACAGCCCAGGTAGGGAATGCAATGCACGGACAATTTGGGGATACAAGTGCCCACACTCAGAATCTGTACAGGGGCTGAGGAGCACAAATATATGATGCCTGGATGTGACAGCACTACTTGTTCCCTTGGCCTTCCAAAATTTCCTGAGTGAGACAGAAAAGTGTGATGGGAGGAAACACTGTGAGTGTGTATCTGACACTGGGGGTGTGAGCAACTGATGCAGTCAGAGAATTCCAGAATGGTTTGGGTTGGAAGGGACCTTCAAGCCCATCTCATCCCACCCCTGCTGTGGGTAGGGACACCTTGCACTGGCCCAGGTTCCTCAGAGCCCCATCCAGCCTGGCCTTGCTGTGGGCAGCCTGGCAATGCTACAAAGGGCTTCCTCTTCCTAAGAAAACCAGCCTTGGGAGCCAAAGGTGTCCCCATGACCATGAAAAACTCCAGCTGGTACTTTCAAGATCCATCCTTGTCTCTGTGTTATCCAGGGATTGTGTCTTTGAGGAAATAACTCGTTTCCCCGTTTCAGCCTCAGTTCTGAGATTGAAAGCACCAGTGCAAAAATCCACATAGATTTTATGAAGTTGAGAAATGATCCTGAGGTACAACCAGGGCAAGGTTGAGTTCAGCCCACAAATAATCACCTTGAGAGAGCAACTGCTGCAGAGACCTTTATCTGAGAGCAAAATCAGCATCTACTGTACTCTTACGAGGAAACAAAAACAGGCTGCTGTTTGATGTCTTTAACACCATCATCTCACTGCAAAAGTCTGAAAGTGCAAGGCTGCTTTCTGTTTCCAACTCTGTTCTCAGAAACCAGGAAAATGTGCCGCTAAAGTAACCCTAGAGCAGAAAAACCCCTGAGGGTTTATTAACACCCTACTTTAGAGGTGTTCGTGACTTTGAAATTAAAATAAAATTTAAAATTAATATGAGCTCTAAAACCCTACGTTAAAAATAAAAGTTTATCTATATTGCATGTATTTAAAACTGAAAAAAAAATTGAAATTTTTACACCTAAAGGTTACGTGCAAGATGGTGGGACTTGTTTCTAAGCTTTGGTTTTGGAGAAATGGTTTTAAAAGAGGCAACCTGAGCTGTGATAATTAAATGTTTTCAAGTCATTCAATTTGTCATTGAACAAGGAATGATTCACCTCTTCCAGCTCTAACTACAAATGACTGGGGAATGGCCTGTTACTCTTTTGGCTGTGAGCTGGAGAGGTTACACCACAACCGGTGACCCCGTGGTGTCAAAACGCTGCTCCAACTTCTCCTGGACTCTGTGTCACCGGTGGTCACCGATATCCACACAGAAGACATGGGTACAGGACTTTTGTGTTGTTACATCTCATAAACTGCCCTAAAGGACCTCATCTCCTCTTTTTCCCTTCTCCATCGAACAGCCCTCCAGTTTCACAGGGTTGCTTCTGCCCTGGTGGACCAGGAATAGAGCTCAGATACAGTAAAAAGGGCCCTCCAGTGCAGCCCTGACAGTCCAGGAGTGCAGCTGTCACTGCTTCACTCTGGAGCACTGGTACAAACCCCAACTATTATGGTCTGACCACCTTTGTGAGCCCTTGGACCGCGGCACATCCGTGGGATGCTGAACTAGGTGATGGACTAGGTGTGGGTTACAGCAGCATTTGCAGCGTGAGCTCTGCCCTGGCAATGTCCTGACCTGCTCTGGGCAGGGTTCGTGGGGACTGGGATCCCAGTGTTTGATGGGATCCATCCTGAAGAACTGCCAGAGTGAGATGCTCAGGCCATTAAAAAACGAGTCCCAACGGAAGGAACTGTAGGGGGAGGGGGATATGGTCCTACAGTGGTCCTACCCAGAGAGGGGGATTGTTGATATGCAGGACAGGAGCAGGAATGGATGGTCCGTGCTGTGTTTTCATGTGGAATTTGGACTCAGAAGTTGGTCCCTGTGGGTCCCTTCCAAGCCAGGACATTCTGTGATTTACAATCAACAGCAGGTGTGGGAAGGCTCTTACCTGGATCCGTTCATGTGGTCATACTCCCTTTTGACACTGACCCTAACGGACTGGTTGATCCACTCCTGCTGCGGGGGCAGGGGGTTGATTTTGT
This sequence comes from Chiroxiphia lanceolata, assembly GCF_009829145.1. NCBI lineage: Eukaryota > Metazoa > Chordata > Aves > Passeriformes > Pipridae > Chiroxiphia > Chiroxiphia lanceolata. The sequence goes on along the minus strand of NC_045659.1, from coordinate 6,271,088 downwards.
GGGGTTGGCCGTAGTCGGGGTTCCCTGAGGCCGTCATGTCTGCCTTGGGGAGCTGGGGGGCAGCGCCGTACGAGGAGTCGAACAGGGACTGGTCGTCGCTCACCACCGACAGAGCCTCCTGGGGAGAGACAAAACAGGCCCTCAGAGCTGTGACTAAACCAGCAACTCCTCTGCAGTTCTCCTTTGAGCTGGTGAGCACCTGCAGGGCCGCAGCTGCCCCACGCTGTCTGCAACCACCATCTGCCAGGATCGCAGGTTGAATCAGAGCCCCCGGGGGCCACCAACCCCTATGCAAAGCAGGGCTGGCCTGGCTTGGCTTTGCTTTGCTGCCTGTGCTCGCTCGGGGTGGCACCAGCACTCGGGTCACTTCTGCAAACGGGGAAGGGGCTGCTCTGTCCCCTCCCTGCTCAGGGAAGCGCCTCCAGCTGCAGGTCGTGCACTTGCTGCTCCCGGCTCAGCCCAGGGATGTGCAGTGGGCAGCATTTCTGCAGTGACATCTCCTTTCACGGGGTTTGTGTGTTTTTGAGGTTACTGCTGAAGGAGGAGCAGCCAGTGCAGGTCAGAGTTATGGGTGTTCGTGGTGCAGGAAAAAATGCATTACTTTACACTTTTTGTTTATTTTGTGGGAAGTGTAGGACTGGTGCTTTACCAAACTATGCATTTCTAGAAATGCTTAAAAACAGGAAATGGTCATCCTTTTTTTTTTTTTCCCCTGCTGAAACTCCTACTGTTGACAAAAAGTTTTGATCATGCACTTCCTTGGGTTGATGTGCTCAGGTTTCCTACACAAAGCAAGCTGGGCTCTGATGGCTTTGGCACAGCCCTGGTGATTCAAAGTGCATCTGCCAAGGTCTGCATGTTCTTGCTGGAGCTCAGTTAACCACACATAACACAGCTGCCTTTATGGCTGGCAGGGCAGAAACCGAAGGAGGAACCTCCCAGACTAAAAGCACATACTCTTTTAATGTGAATTAATGGAGCAACCTCCAAAACAAAGGCAGCAACAGACTCACCTACTGTGTGATCCACTGAGCATTCAAAGATACCAGTGATGTGTGGGCAGCAGTGGGTCACTCTCAGCACACAGACAGACAGACAGACAGACAACTGAAAGTTGTGTGTGCTGAGCCCCTCATGCGCAAAATTCACAGGGCACAGTCCCTATTGTGAGCCTTTAAAAATAAGAAATTACTGTTCTGTCCACACCTCCCCCCAGTCGTTGTTTCGGGGTTTGTTCTGTAAATTCTTCCATAACCCGGGAGGGAAACAGAAATTCTGAAAACTTAGAAATGCAGCTCGTGGAACCCCCATTGCACAAGAATCCAAGTGCAAATCAGGAATCACCAGGCTCATGGTTGTATGTACGGCCATTCTTCGCGAACAAAGATTTGGGAAAGGTCTTTACCCTTCGAGCCTGCGCAGTGGATTTTTAGGTGAGACACAGTGTGCGCTGAGCTGAGCCCACCCTTTAATCCTAAGTTCATCTGCCGGGGCCGAGCGAGCTTGGACGGTGGCAGTGAGGTCCTCAGGACATAGGTTTGTTTAGAGTGACCTTCTCTTAGATGGATGGCCTTACAGGGCTGACGAGCTCCATCTGCCCGGGGGTTTTCCCTGACCGGGAATCAAACCCGGGCCGCAGTGGTGAGAGTGCTGCATCCTAACCACCAGACCACCAGGGCTCATGGTACCATCACAAAAAATGTGATGGTACCATGACTCCCAATAGCTGGGAGTCTACTGGGTGAACATGAGAATCCCCCTCAGCCTGAATTAACCCACTTAGAGAGTCAGGGCAGCATCTACAGAAATCAGCACTTTTCTATCTCTGATCTCAGATCATGCAACAAACCCAAATAAGCTGAAGTGGTCTAGAATTTAAGTGGGCCTGACTAAGGAGGAACCCTCAAACATCTGCACAAGTCCTGCTGAAGTTACAGTGTTTGCTGTAAAAATCTTGGGATCAACCTCTCCCAGGGGCTCTGTGAAACAACAAAGCTGAGAGTTGTTACCCCACACTGCCGATGCTGCCTCCTGGGAGCAGCTCACACTGTTCAACCTTTCCAGTAACTTTTCCTTGCTGGATTCACAACCATTCAGAAACACCCTTTCCCTTTTTCAGCTTTAATTAGAGTAAGGGAGGGAGTGGAAGCTGCCCCTGGGAAGAGTTGATGTGAATTGTGTCCCTCGAAGGGCTGGGACTGTCTCCAGGCTGTGACCTTCAGCTGTGTAGGAAGGTCCAAGAACATGAGATGGTTCAGCTCTTGAAGGAGAGCAAAGCCTTCCCTTCGGAGGTCAGATGGAGTGACTTGCTGCTTGTCTGATTCGCTGAACTCAGGATGTCAGCCTGGCTTCCTAAATGACACATTTTCTGTGGGCCTCCATTTCCTCTCAGCACAAAAAACGTGGGGTTGCCCACGTTCTGGCCTGAGGTGCCAGGTGAATCCCATGTTCCTGGGCTGCTGGACTGACTTAGGACTCTCTAGACCCACCCTCTGCTGGGCAGAGACGAGGAAACCACGAGCACCACAGCAAATTCATCAAAGAAAAATTTCCAAGGTTTGGAGATTTCCAGTCGAAAAACATACATAAATTGGGATTTTTTTAAGGGAAACAATATCTGGGAAAATAGCTATGATGGTTATCCCACCTAATCAGTGTGAGAGGTTGCTCACAATATTTTTTACAGCAAACACTGTAGCTTCAGCAGGACTTGTGCAGATATTTGGGGGTTCTTCTGAATTCAAGCGGAGTCGGGACCACTTAATTCTAGGCTGCTTTTTCTGCTTAAAGCCATTTTACTTCTGAAGAAGATGGAAAAAATTTGGAAGGCAGGGATCTTTCTGGCTGTCCCAAAAAAACCCAAACCCAACAACACTCCAAAAGATGGCCCTGGACTTGGATCAGTGACTGGGGTTGCATCCAAGTCCAGTTGACTTTACACACAGGCAAGAGTACACTTCTGTGTGATACACCGAATAGCTGGTGGAGAACCCACTTCCTCAGATAAGGATCTTCCTGAAAGACAAGTGGCTGCTAAGACCTGCCTGCGTGCAACTGGTGTTAACTGGGCCAGTGGTGACCTCACAGGCAGGAGGCACTGGAACCCAGCAGCACTGAGCCCAGCAGCACTGGAGCCCAGCTCTACCTTCTGCTGCATTTTTGCTGTCTTGAAAACTCTGTGGCTCACAGGAAAAGAACTTCAAATGCCCTGGATGCCACCAGGGCACCTCCTGTGCCAGGAATGGTTTGGTGAGAGCCACAAAAGCTCCAAGAAGCCTGAGGGCTGGGGGAGCTGAGGTGCCCGAGCAGAGGAGGCAGCGACAGCAGCACCTGCTCAGCTCCTGCAAACAGCAAACCTGGGGCTGGGGACAGGCAGGGAAGTCGGGTGGCACAGAGCCAACCCTGCTGCCATCAGCTCCACTGTGGTGTCTGCAGCCACAGCTGAACAACCCCACAGGAGTGGGAGGTGCCTCTGCTGCCAGGGAGCACCTGGGAACGTCCCGGCAGTGACGGGACCCGGCACTCAGTTCCCTCCCTTGGAAGGACAGGGCTTGGCTGGCCCTGCCAGAGTGTCAGGCTACAGCTGAGAAATTGTAGAACCTTCCTTGTGCTCCCTGTGATGGGCTCTGCCTGGCCGCAGCTGCAGTCCTGAAGGGCTGGTCTGTTCAGGGTGTGTTTGGCTGAGGCAGAGACCAGCAGTTAAATCCAATACCAGAGGGCAAATGTCTCTCTGCTGGAATTGAGAGCTGCTTGGTGTTTGGTGACAGCAGGCAACTGGGCAAACACACTGAGCTGTTTGGGTGCCAACACAACCTGCCCAGACAGCCCCAGCTCGCCAGGTCCCCCCACACCTCTGCCCCCCGCTCTGTGGCCTTGGGTGCCCAGACTGAGCCTGAGACAGGGGGCTTGTGTGTGTTCCTCTGGCATATATGTTACATTATATGGCCTCTGGGAATAGGCCAGCTTCAGTTTTTCCAGTTTTTAATCACATTCCTGGCATAAATGTGGCAAGTCCTGTCTCTGGCAGCTCACACAACCGAGGCAAGTCCAGCTCCCGGGAAGCCCAGCCCAGGCTCTCCAGTGGCAGCCCCAGCACTGAACTGTGCAACCGAGGGCTGAACCAGCTCTGCGAGGGGCTGACACACTCCTGCAGCCCTCAGACATGAATCTGGGCCTTGGCTGTTATTTATGCAGCAGTTTAGAGTTGCAAAAGGGCAAATTTGCAGATTTTCCTTTCTTTAGATGAGCCATCTAGACCCAGGTCCCAGGTTTAAGGGCTACATAGGGTGAGGTACAGTTTGGTTTTGGTCCTGTGGGTAGGGAACCCAGCTTGGTCTTCTGGTCACGCACTGGGGAGGGCTGGCAGTCCACCAGTGCTCCCAGCAAGTTATCCTGGTTCCTCACAGGAAAGGGAGGTGGCCTGAATGCTTTAAAAAAGATTCCTCTTTGGCAGAGGACATTTGAGAAGGAGAAAGGCCAGGAGAACAAGGGCTGGGGAGGTGACCATGAGCCCTGGTTTGGTGCTTTCACCCAGGTATCACCCACTGCCCTCAACAACAGCCCCTTCCAGGTACCTGTAATGTGTGTTCACTGAATATCAACTCTGAGCTCGTTACCTTCACTTTTCTGACCATAACCACATTCAAAAGGCATTGCTAAAGATCAAAGCTTCAGCCTCCTCCACAAAGTCTGACTTAGAAGAGACAAAATGCTGAGTACCTGAACCATCCTGCCATGGAAAGATCACTTCCACCTCTAGAGGAGTGACTTTCTTCTTTCCTCTTCCCACCCCCAATAATATAATTTCATCACTCCTAATCCTGAGAGAAAATCACTCCCGAAATATTTTTGCAAAGAGAGTGTTACCAACATGGACCCAGCTCCTGAAGGGCCAGAGCTACGATGCCAAAAGCCCCAAACCAGGAGCAGGAGAGCAGTCTCCCACATGGCCTGAAACCATTTTTGCACTGAGGAGCGTGAGTAGAGCTGGCTTTGGCTCTGCAGTGGCTTCAAGTCAGCACTTCTGCTGCCAGCAGCTCACAGAGCAGAGATTAACATCAGACTGGCAAGAAAATGAGCCCAATACACAATTCAAAAGGAGCAGGGTCTGTGTTGGTCTTGGGCAGCACATTGGGATGGATTGGGCACTGAACTGGGAGGCAGGAAGGCAGCGTGTTATCTCCTCTCCTGCCTGGCTCTCGGGTAACCTTTGGAATCATTCCCTCTCCGGGTCTTTCTCCTCCCTCAGCAGCCCTGCTGCTTGCCAGCTGACCTGTGCACCCCATGGGTGCACAGCGCTCGGCCAGTGCTGTTCTGACATGAACAGTGATCTTGGGATATACTCTGATACATCACTCTCCCAAGAGCACCTGACCAAGCCAAAAGAGAAGCCCTCTGCAGCTTTCCCAGCCCACTCTCTCCAGGTTTGCTGCCACTGCTCCCCTTTCCTTTCCTAAAGGATAGGCTGGGGGCAGGAACTCACAGGACTCCCCCTGGGAAAATCACAGTCCTGGGCATTTTTGCCAACAACCACAATCCATTTGGTGCCCTTCAAACAATCATTAGGTTCACTTGAGGTTTTCCTGAATGCAGCTGGAAATCCATCCTAACAGCCTGTGAATCCGAGGTCAGAGCAATCCTGCCAAAGGGCTCTTTCCTCTTTTATCAACTGCCCGACCCTTCCAGACCCAGGCTGGCCAGAGCCCTTTCCCTGCTGCAGCAGCACTAAGGATGAGAAGACAGTAAACTGTGTCCAAATTTCTGCAGATTTGAGGATTTCGTGTGGATAAAGGAGGGCTTTCTTTAATTATTTTATGACATCCACACGCATTTGCTCCAATCTGCACTGGAGACTCACTCACAGCTCCAAAGCACATCAGTGACAGGGACAACTGCCACCAACTTCTCCTGCGAGTCAGGCTGCCTTGGCCTTCCCTTCACCAGAGGCTACATCCAAGGGCAACTTGGCATCTTGGAACACAGCATCACTCCTTCACAATTGGAATAAACGGGAAACCACAACTTGGTAACTCGTGCTAGGTGGAAACAAAGCAGGAGTAGAATGGTAGAAATAGAAAAACCACAGTGAAAAATAGTAAAACCCACTGATTAGGCAGCTAAAATTGGGGCAAAAATAATTTGCAAACTCTCTTAGGGCATTCTATGTATTTCTTTTATTCTTATTGTATGTTCACTGTTCCCACAAAAGTTCATACCAAGCAGGTAAAAGAAGGCTGCTACAATCAATAACTCAATATTTGATCTCAGGATCCCAATAATCTGACTCAAAAAGGGTAAAAATTAAATGCATTCTCTGTACCTCACTTGCAGGAAAGCACTTGACTTCAGGCACACGTTATAGGATCTGGCACTAATGACTTTTTTTCTCAGTCTAGACTTCACATGAACGGTTTCAGAGCCTTTTTGGTTGTTTCCACCAAGTGGGAATAACCAGCTGACAGTATTCCTTCCCAACAAGTTGCTGCATTAAGCTGATGATAAGGGGGCTCAGAGCAGCCCTGAGCTGTGGGAATCCCCTGGGAGAAGCCTCTGATGATCTCAGACAGGACAGGAGAGGAGGTGGAATAGACAAGAACCTGCCCAAGTATTGCTGGGCCTCTTGACCCTGGAAAGGAATGTAGGGAAAGCATGGGGCTGGAGAGACTGGGGGAGTCTGATAGAGATCTCCATCCCATCAGGACCATATCCATCTCCATCATACACACCATCCCATCTCCATCAGTCACATCAAACACATCCCATCTCGCATCACACACCATCCCATCGTCCATCAGACACACCATCCCATCTCATCGACACATCATCCAACTCCACGCCTCATCCCCTCTCCATCATACACTCTTCCACCCTGCATCAGACACATCAATCCCATCTCCATCAAACAACATCTCCACCTCCAGCAAACACACCATCCCATTTCCATCAACACACCATCCCATCTCATAATACACACCATCCCATCTCCATAATACACACCATCCCATCTCCATCAGACACATCATCCCATCTCCATCAACACATCATCCCACCTCCAGCAAACACACCCACCCCAGCTCCCATTTCCATCAAACACACCATCCCATCTCCATAATACCACCATCCCCATCTCCATAATACACCACCATCCCATCTCCATCAGACACACATCCCCAAATCCTGGAGCTGTGCAGCAGCTCTTCCTTTCTAGACCACAGCAGCTCTGCTCTGGAGCCTAGAACATCCCTGCCAGGCTCCAGCTGACTCACCTTCCCTGGGCTGGGATAGGGATTTTCCTGAGCACTCCTGACTTCTCCAGTGCTCCCCACCCTGCCAGGTCCCAACACAGGGACCTAGGAGGAGGTGTCTGCCCATCAGGACAAACCACAGCTCCTGGCTTCTGTTCCCAGAAGGTTTGGGAGGATTTCTGCCCAGTTCTGCCAACCAGGACATGTGAGATGATTTAGGATGAGGGCTGAGCCCTGGAGGTAGAGCAGGAAGCCTGTCCCAGGTGCTGGAAGCTCTGCCATGGCCGTGACTTGAGCCAGGGTTCTTGTTTCAGCTGCTAATTTCACTACAAAAGGATTCACCTCCACCAATGAACAGCCTAACCCTGCTAAGGCTGAGGACTACGTGATCTCTCAAGATCTTTTCCAAGCCATGTCATGTTCCCAGAAAATCAATCAGCCTTTGTCACGTATCAACACTCCCCTCAGCCACTTTGCTGTGCTGTTATCTCCACTCATCTCTGCCCACAGCTTTTCTCCTCCAAAGTTCTATTTTTCTTCCACTAAGCCTTGACATTGTGTGGGTGATTGCAGTCAAATCCACCTGGGTTTAGCTCACTATCCCCTTAATTTTATTTTTTCCCTTGCTCTTGTAAAATAATTGACTTATGCGGAGCAGATGTGTTTGTAAACACAGACACATGGATCCAACTGCGAACATTCCCACTTCAGTAAATATTATTGCAGTGTTTTTATGGGCTTTGCTGCTGAAGACACAGCAAGGCAAACTGCAGGATGGTTTCAGAGTCTGGCTTCCTGACAACCCCAGACTAGCCTGGAGCATAAATGCAGTGTCTGCTGCTCTGAAATCCTGTGCTGAGCTCAGCTTTGTCCTGCAGCACCCACTGCCCAGCTCTTGATGTGGTGCCAGGGGCTGCTTTCCAGGGGCAAATATTTCAGCAAGGGTTTGCAGACTGACCAGGCACTTTGTGTCAGGAAGCTTGAGCTCACTTTGAGCTGCATCTGCCTGTTGCAACAGTGCCACCTTTTCTCTCAAAGCAGAGCTTTTGGGTGCTATTTTTACTCATATCAGAAACTGAGACTATCTGAGGATAGTGCTGGTTTTGTTTTCCATATGCAAAGATAAATTGAAGTTTTTAAATATAAATGATTCACCCTAGAAAGGAAAACAATAAGTGGAGAAACCAAAAGTAGTGGGGGGGTTGAGAGAGAGGGCATGTCCATCTCTGTGCCTCCTCGTTGGCTGCCTAGGAAAAGGAGACAGCAAGTGGAGTGTGAAAAGCACGAAGGAATAGGTGCAAACCATAAAATCTTATCTTTTCATTTTGGGTTCCTACTGCCAGAGCACTGGAAACTGTGAGAAGAGTGTTCTCCCAGGAATTCAAGATCAGGGAGGTGGCAGTTTGGGGAGACATAAATATTTCAGGTTTGACTCACAGCTCCAGCAGTGCCCATTCATTATTTTTCATTCCACTTTGATACCATTGTTACATTCACAAACCCCGCCAGAGTATCCTGTTTTGTTCCCTGACACCATTCCTGCACAATCGCAGGAAGCCCATCAGGAAACCTTCATCAGGGGCTGTTGTGTTTCCATCTGCAGAGAACAAAACAGGCACGTTCAGCCCAAGATGACTGAGCCCAGACTAAGGAAAAACAACAGTGGGAAAGGATCCCGCAGCGTCTCCAGAGCGAGCCCAGTGTGCTGCTCTGAGAGCCCAGGGCAGTGCTCAGCACCCTCACCTGGGAGAGCTCAGCACCCTCACCTGGAGAGAGCTCAGCCATGGGAAGGCTCAGCCAGAAGGAAATCAAGGGCACAACCCAGCCCTGGCATCTCCAGTGCACAGAGCAAGGTCTGGTGCTTGGTCAGAGGGGCAAACACAAGTCCAGCACAGTCCTGCAGCTGAATCCTAAACCAGATGTGGTTCCTTTGGATTTCCAGCCTTAGGGCTCCAATCTATGTTCTGAGTTTGGCACTGAGCTGAGTTTTGGTTAAATCTGTGTTCAGGGTGTTGGTGCTCACGATACTCAGAGCACAGACTCAGGGTTTGAGCCCAGAGCTGGTGACTTAGGCTTGGTGTCAAGTGTGCATCCCACAGAGATAAGGGAAAGGGGAAGGTGGGTCAGGACTCACAGGAGCCTATTTCTTTGCCAAGAAGCACATGCATGGTCCTGATACAGCCCTGGGAACCTGATATCTGCCTTCGAGCCAGAAAAATGGCTTTTACTGGGATGGACAAGTCCTGAGGTTGAGATTTTCAAAAGCCCCACAAATCACACTCACATTTGACAGGAGCTGGGAGCCACAGTCCCTTGAACCCCTCTCAAATATGGGGTTTAAACCTCATGAGAGGAGTAGTTTGCTGCTGGGCCCATGTTTCCCATTTCCTTGCTCTGCTCACTCAGTGCCATCTCTGCCAGGCTGGGTGCCCACAGTGATGCCTCCAGCAGCACATCCAGGCTCTGCTGGCTCCTCATCCCCTTCCCACTGCTTCCTGCTCTTGGCAGCGGAACTGAGGCTGCCACCCTGCTGGATGGCACAGATCCCTGTTTTCCTTGTGCTCCGAGCCCAGCCCTGCGGCTCCAGGGCCGGGATTGTTCCTGCCTACGCCTATAGGAAAGCAGAGATTTTGTGAACAAGCTGCTCGTGGCATTCCAAGGAAAACAGCCCAGCAGGATTGCACTGAGATATTTTCTTTGTCAATCTCCATCGAGATATTCGAAGAGGAAAACCCAGTTTACACCAGTTCCCAGGGGCTTTTTCATTTTTTTACAAAGAAACGTGATGTTTTCATTTTGGTGCAAGAGAAAAGCCTGGACTGGATTCAGGGATAGCCATCCCTCCTACCTCTTGGACACACGGTCTGAATGCTGCCCTGGCACCTGGGCTGGAACCCAAAGTTAACATTGCACTACACAAAAGCAGTTGACAAGGTGCTATTCTTTCCACTGATACCAAACATCACAGAGAAAAGACCACCCTACCAACACTCACGTTTCAGGGAACTGCAGCAGGAAAAGTCTCTGCTGCCTGTCTGCAGTGAAGCTGCTGCTGAGGACAAACATGCACACTGAATAAACACCTCCAATGCCAGCTCTGGTGCTGCATCTCCAAGAATCAGGCAGACAATGCTGCCTCCTGGCTCACTCAACGTCAAAAGTGAGAGTAAAAATTAAAAATGTGCTCTTTTGCAGTTGTATTGATGTCCCCACTCCTCAGTGTCCCCGTCTGTATGATGCCTGCTCCCCGTCAGAGAGCTCAGGTTTTGTGAAGTCATCCAGTGTCCTTGGAGCAGGAGGTCATAGAAGTGACCATGTTATCCCAGAGCTAGAAACTCCAGACAAAGCAAACTTACTTTCCTCAAACTTCTCCTCCTCTGAGGCTGAGCAAAAAAACCCTCACCAGAAATCTCTTATCAGTGCCCATGAACAGAGTCTGTTGGCCTTATCAGCCTGGGGCTGAGAAGGGCTTTGGGCCTGGCTTAGATAAATGAGGTCTCTTGCTACTGATCCCTTGAGAAGTGATGGAATCATAGAACAGTCTGAGCCTGGCCCAGGGATGATTTTCCACACCTGTGAGATCCCATGGCAGGTTCTGCCCTTGGCCCTGGTGATGGAGGGTCCATGGATGAGTCCAGGCCCGAGCTGAGCCCATGGCAGGAGGGGGAGCCCAGGCTCCAGGGGGTTTGGGAGGGATGGGGCTGGGAGCCAGGGCTGCCAGCAGGCAGATCCAAGCCCTGAGCCTGACTCAGTGCGTGTGGCTTTGGGCAGGTCACTCAGCTCTGCATCCCAAACCTTTTCCTGGGCTGGAAGTAACGCTAAAAAGGTGTATCCAAGGGCCAGTTTGGGGCTGATTCTGTCAGGTTTCTCCAGGACCTTTGCTCAGACCTCTGTGTGATTCACCCAACCCTCAGCAGATCCCCATCTTTCGTAATTAATGGAATGAGTTTTTCTGATTTATTCTGGGTTTTCAAGTGAAAATCATTAGCTCTGGCTTGATAACTGAAATACAGAGCTGTCAAACTTTTAAAATGATAGCAATGATCCCAAAAGACAAAGCCACTATCTCAGGGGTGCCACGGAGGCACACATGAGGTTGTTCTTAATTTTACAGCATGGGAACCAACACAAAGCAACCGAACACTTTGCTCAAAATCATTCTGTAGAGTGTAGCTAAATTAGGATTAAACCCCAGCCCCCCAGGCTCTCTCTCCTGTGGAGCAGAGGATTTGCCTTTCCATCTGAAGCTTTGGGATGGTTTCCGAGGTGATTGCAGCATGTTTTCCTCTTGCTGAGTAGTTTCTTACCCTCAGCCCGTGGGGACTACCATAAATAAGAAGGAGGCCTCTCAGCACATCTCCATGTTCTCAGCAGGGCTGATAGGGCTGCTCTTATCTCAAACGGGGCAAGTCCCCTGAGCTGTGGTGAAAAGTCCTTTATCAGATGGATTTCAAGAGAGTTCTCTCGGAGATGAAGTTCTGCAGCTCTGGTAGGAAAGGGGGGCTTCTCACTGAGCCTCTCTGCTTTTGTTTAGTGTTGGGGTGAGGGAGTAGGACAAGGTCCTGCTTGTGGGGCTGCTCCTCGAGCCTTCCCAAAACAAGGCCGTGCTCCCTGAGCCAGAGGAAAACCCCTGTCAGAACAGGCTTAACGATCCTCGAACATTTCCATGCAATTAAAGGCCACATCTGTCTCCCAGACCCCGTCCTCCCGTGCTAATGTACAGACATGAACTAAACAGTCTGTCCTGGCGATCCACAGGGTAACAAAGGGGCCCATTCATAACACAGCACTTGGGCTATTTTGTGTGTGTGAAATGAAGGAGAGTTTTGCATTTGGAGAATAACCTGTGGTGGAGCAAGCCAGAGGTTTCTGCTCTAATAAATCAATCAGCTTCCCCTGGCTAATAAACCTCCAAATTCTGCCTGGGCTGCCCGAGCAGCTGCCCTGCAGAGAGGCACCCACGGCTTCAGGGCTCAGTGAGACCCTCCTTGCTGCTAAAGCTCTTGGAGGATTAAAAAAAATAGATATCAACTTGGCTGGGATTTTTTTAAGCCACTGAAGAGGAGTTATCCCTGCCCAGGGAATTTGGGTGTCACCCCTGTGGCCTGAGCTGTGTTAGTCAGTGGGTTGGCATCTCACCACTGGCTCTCGAGCTGGGTCAAAGCCTCTGGTTCTGCTCTTGTTAAAAAAATGGTAGCACTGCAGAAAAAATAACCCACCACGCAACCAAGCACCCTTCAAAGCCCCATTTCTGATTTTAGTGACACTGAGAGCTTAAAAAGAAAGAAAATACTTCGAGGCACACCTTGGCTCAGTCCCAAACCAACACCAACCGTATGTTTTTCCCTGACTAAGAGTTTCAGGCAGTACCTGAAGTTTGTCCAGATGGATTGTTTAACATGTTACTTGGAAAAGCCACGGGGAATGAGTTTAGGCGAGTTTTTTCCTCTTTCCTGAGCGCAGTTCTTGGCACATTTAGCCATGGTCTGTGTCTCTGTCTCTTAGTGCTTTCACAGCACAAACAAATACACTGCTCATGTTCACACCTCAAGGTACCTCATTTCCTCAGCTTTCAAGCAAGCAGGAAATGTACAGGAAGCACAGACAAGATGGTCCTGTGGTTTCAGTACTAGACTGATATTTGGGGAATGTGGCCTCATTTACCATCTAGGCAGCAAAATTATTTGTTCAGCTCAAGCAGAAGTGTAAAGTGAGGAGGTAAAACTGGCTGTCAAGGCCACAGGGTAAGAGATGGACAAACGTAGAACGTGGTGACACATCCTCGTCAGATCCTAAGAAAATTGTGGGGGCTGAAAGAAATTTTCCAACCCTGATGTTGGACAGAAGGTCAAAACAATTATCCAGAGAAGTCCACCTTGAGTTAACTGAAACATTTTGTTTCAGATATTCTCAATGTTTCGTTGCAGTTTTAACCTTTTCAGTTTTCTTAAAATATTGCAATTGGCTTTTGTTTCCGACTAAAGAGTAGTTTCAAAAGAAAATCTGAGAAACTTGAGAAAGCACCAAGCAGGGCTTTGATCAGACTGTCAAAACCCTGCCTTTCCAGTGAATTGGAGGAGTTTGATAAATTTGCATTTTTCTGATGAAAAGCCATTGATTGGAAAAAGTCAGACCTTATCTAACATGAATTTCCTTGTGCAGGTCCCTGATACACAGTGAATTCTGCCACAGTGTTGGAGACGGGGCCAAATGAAGCCTTTTTAGGCTTTCCACTGTGCCAGCAAAGCCAGTGGAAACTTTGCCTTTGCCTTTGGGGTGATGTATGATCCAACCTCCCCTGTAACTCTGTATTTGTGTCTTTAATGTGAATGCATGAATGACTCCAACCCAAATTCCCAGAGGATGTGTCCTGGCAAAATTGCAATATTCAAGTCTGTAGAGTTTTAATTCTGTTTTTAACAACTTATACAAACACCTAAAGAGGTAATTAAATGCTTAGAAATAATTTAAGAAGATCTGTTCAGTTTTTGACTCTGGCAGATGCCATTTGCCTGTGCAGGTACCTCAATGTCATTGACATTTGGCATTTTGATATTGTGGTGACTAAAACTACACCACATTCCTCTCCTGGAGGGGAGTGGAGATCTCAGAGAGACATCAGGACAAAAGAAAAGTGCTTTTCCTGTTGGGGAACCCTGACACAGAGTGGCCTGAGCCACATTGTGGGGAGGGGTCTGATCTTCCTCAGCACTCAGGAACACAGTGGTGCTCCCAAAAAATCAGAGTTTTGGGAAGGTCCCACGTGAACACCCAAGGCAAGCAGCACATGTTCCTCATGGCAGGTCTAACAGTCATTTCCCAGCAGCACCCTCTCCAGAGGGAGGGTTTTCCAGCACTCAGGAATTCAGCAATGCCCCCTTGGCCCTGCCCTGGCTCTTCCTGGGAGTTTGTGGGGATGGGGATGAGTTTGTCTTCAATGGGACAACAAAGAGATTTGAAACCTTGCTTTGGATGATGTTCAGAGGATGGACAGTGAGAAAGGGAATCTATTCCCCCACAAATAGAGCTTTGAGGGGATCTGAGACCTGCTTGGAGACCTGCTGACAAACCTCATGGAGATGCTACAAAACAGTGGAAGTGGTGAAAAGGACATTTCGGGTAAAGCACCTCAAAACTAGAATCAGAGAATCCTAGAATGCTTTGAGTTATAGGGGACCTTAAAGATCAGCTCATTCCACTCCCCTACAATGGGTAGGGACACATTCCATTAGAAATCAGTGGATGCAAAGCACTGTGTGAGAGCTGGGCATGAATGATCCAGAAACACAGGAAGGAGCTCGACGTAGTTTTACACAGACACAGAAAGTGCAGTTCTCAGAAGAAAGCTCTAAAGGGGAGATGGTGACATTACAGCAGCAGTGTGAGAGATCTGGGGAGATATCAGAGCCCCTCTTGTGCCTCAGAGCTGTAAATGTTCAACTCTTCCCCCAAACTCTCCCCTTTTGGTTGGGAATGAGAAGTTAAGAAGGGCAAATTCACTGACCAAAGACATGGCCCCCCAAAAATAAACATTAATGCTGCCAAAGTGCTGCCTGAGGGTGTGAGAATCCCAGAGCCATGGAATCCCAGAGCCATGGAATCCCAGAACCATGGAATCCCAGAGCCATGGAATCCCAGAACCATGGAATCCCAGAGCCATGGAATCCCAGAACCATGAAATCCCAGAATCATAGAATCCCAGAGCCATGAAATCCCAGAGCCATGGAATCGCAGAACCATAGAATCAATCCCAGAGCCATGGAATCCCAGAAATAACCTGGAATGAGGAGGGTATATGAACCTGACTTGTTACATCACAGAATCCCAGAATGGTTTGGGTTGGAAGGCCCATAAAGTCCATCTTATCCCACCCCCTGCCATGGGCAGGGACACCTTCCACCAGCCCAGGTTGCTCCAAACTCTGTCCAACCTGGCCTTGGACACTTCCAGTGATGGGGCAGTGGGGAGGAACAGGTTGAGCTGCCTGGAAACAGGAGTCATCTTCCAGCAAGATCTGGTAGAGCAAAAGATTATTATATGTGCTAATATTCTAATTATACAGATAAATGTAGGTGTGGTGGAGCAGAGACAGTGGAGATCATGGACAGATACATTTTCCATGTCTTATACTGATGTAATTATAGATGCTTTACTCTCCCCTGCTCCTTCTCCATGTCACAGCACACACAGCATATTTAGGAATGCCAAGGGACCTCAGGGATAACCAGGAGAGCAATTTTTTCAGTGTCATCAAAGAAAAATGTTAGTGGGTGTTGTTAAACATGTCCAAATATTGCCTGGCTTTATCTCACAAAATAAAGGTCGTTTAGGGGGGGATTTCACACCGTTTTCTCATCTGTAAAAGACTTTCCTTTAACATGAGGCACAGAGATGTCACTCCCTGGGGGTCAAACAGCACAACTGCAGCACAGTCAGGCTGAGAGCCCAGTTCTTTGGGTTCTCCTGATGCTGAGCCAGAGTGGGATGTGTCAACAAGGTGTTTTCTTTAGGGACGTCTTCAAAGGCAAAAATATGAATCAGGCAAACAAAACACATCTTATCCTTCATTAAAGCTTTGAAAATCCCACTCTCTGCCTTATCTCAGTGAATATAAAATTGCAGGGAGGTAAAATGTCAATAGGCAGAGCAGGGACAGAGCATTCTGTCTCTGTTTCATTCATCAGCCCTTTTCCCCAGCCTTGCCTGCTATTCCCATTTCCTTCCTCGCCTCTCCCATGAAACGTATCCATTGCACACACCCACTCTGCCTCATTTGCCACATTCTCAAGCTGTTTGACAATGATCTTTTTTAAAAATATGCTGTTCTTTTTCTCATGGGCAGCAGCAAAGGGATTAGTTGGGTCCTGGTTCCTGCCACAGACGGGGCAGTTTCTCTTCAGTCCGTCCCTCTCAAATCAAAATCCTCTTTAACCATTTTCTCGCATAACCTGAAGAAACAATTTCTAATTGTTTTAGTTTAATAAAAATGGGGTTGGCTGTCTGATTTGAACCAGCCATGTACTTAAAAGAAGACAAATGCAAGCTTAGTAAGTCTGAATAATGTAAACCTGAGTTTGTTTTTCACTTTAGGAGGGAACTTTTTAAGATTTAAGCAGCACAACATCTTTTTTGGATGTGCCCAAGTTATTTTAATATATGACCCTAAGTTTTTGGCTTAATTTGGATGGAAAGTCTAAGCCATTTAGCAAGTATTTATAATCCAAGTTTTTAGTTCTTTCTGTTCAGTAAAAAGCACATTGCCAACACTATTTTAAAAAATGAGCTCTTTGAATGAAATTGCTGAGTTAAAAATTATATAGTTACAGGAACTTTCAGTCTACTTCTCTAAAGATTTAATTCATACATTCAGATCCAGGGGCTTCCAGCTGCAGTTTGTTTCCTTTCTTCTTGTGGTATTTATGTGATTAACAAGCAGGTGGAAGTGTGACTTTTGCTTCTGTTTTCACTAAAATAAAAATTCCACTTCAACAAAATGCACAATTCAGTAAATATCAAGTATAAAACACGCTGGGAGAAGTTTGTACTTTTAATTCTCTCAATTCGTGTTTTAAGGTGTTTAATTTTTTTTCAGTATGGCAGTCAAAATTAAGAATTGTGTACAATGAAATAGCCTGGGATGAGAAATGTGTATGAATGTGATTTATTATTTCTTAAATTCATGGAATGGTTTGGGTTGAAAAGGACCTTAAAACTCATCCAGTTCCACCCCCTTCCACACCTTCCACTAGAGCAGGTTGCTCCAACCTGGCCTTGAACACTTCCAGGGGTGTGAAGAGTATATTAAAGTGTAATTAAGCAATTAAGTGTAATTAATTGAAGTGTATTTAATTTCAGTGTAATTAGGTGTATGTAAATTGTCGGGTCACCCCATTGACTCACTAACACCAGACTTGGCCGTTTTGCTGCTCTGAATTCTTTACACAAAGAATATTGCTGGAGTCACTACTGATGAATGTGAAGCTCAGTGAAACAAACCACGGGTTAAGTGAGTTTTAGACAGAAAAAGACCTTTTAAGTGAAGCCCCAAGAGCAGCGGGAGCAGCAGAGGAGGAGGGTAATGTATGTGTTACTGTGTGCATGGGAGTCACACCCTCACCCAGACACAAACCCCGTGCAAGCTGCAGTAAGAACAACAGGAAATGGCCAGTGGTATTTATAGCATTATTGTGTTTATCCTGAAGTGATGTTCGGCACAGATTATGATGAAGTTTTTCGTGGGAGAGGACACAGCTTGTGTCAGCTGGAGCTGTGCAGCTTCACCCCGTGTGCTCCCTGCCCAGCTCCCCCCGGCCCCCTCTGCCTTTCTCTGTCCCTTTGAGGCTTTGCTGTGCCAGGACTTCCCACCAGCCCCCGCCCCCACGTCTGGTCCAAAACTATTTGTTTCACCAGATTTGCAGATCCACGCTGAGATGCCATGAGAAAAAACAAACACACACCAGAGGTCCTGAATTTCTGCAAAATGCACTCCCTGCTCCAACTGGACAAACGTTCTTCTCATATTTTGGGCCATGTTAGCAAAGAAATTGATGACTCCAAAAACCTTTTTTCAGAACCCAGGGTTCACTCTTCAAGATAGGAATGTCCTTCCCTGAGATTCATTTTGGGAATCCTTTCCATGCCCTTTGTTTTCAGGTAGGGTATTGAAATACCTTCCCATTTACCCGTTTCTCCCAGGGAGAAATTCAGCAGAAAGGAATGACTTTCATGGACAGATCATCTCCATATCCCCAGCCTCAACTCTGCCATCTCTCTCTGATTTGAACTTGTAAAGAGACTAATTCATTTCCATTGTCTAAATTTCCCTGAAGATGAAGAAAAACCCCAAATATGAGAGAGGACATAGATAGTCTAACAACTGAGTATCTCTGTGGGGTAAAGAGCCCTCCACCCACTCACACAACCTTTGAGCACATTTCCATCTCTCAGAGCAGTCTATCTCAGCCAGAGAACATTAAAATAATAATGATAAAGAGTGTAACTCAAGAAGCAAAGGATCTGCTATTACTTCATCGTCAGAACAGTTATTTCTTATCTTAGTCACATCTCCTGAGGTTTGTTCAGCCCATGAACGTTCAGTTCATTTCTCTGTTTACACCCCACGATATCTGAAAACCTTGATTAAAAGCAATCAGAAGAATCCATCATATGACACTGAGGCCATTTACAGCCTGTGACAGTTATTAGCAAATGGTAACCTTTCCTTTGAGAAAACAGAAGGAAATCCTGGTTTAATTTAAGCTTTCAAACACCATCCCTCTCTATCTCTGCAGCAAATCAGAGCATCTCCACGATGCCATTGTTTGCAAATATAATAAGTCCCGAGTTTGTGTGTTTAAAAAACAAACAGCACGAGAAAAGCCTCAGGAAGTGGCTGTGAATGGGAGCAGCGCTGCAGCCCGGGAAGGCCGCATTAATTACTGCAATTGAGCCAATGCCCCGGCAGAGCTCGCCCTGCAAATCATTAGTGCTTCTATTAGCGCTTCATTATGGTTGTGCTGATCGAGAACAGCTTCCCTGCGCTAATTTGCATCACATTCTGACAGGTGCTGGTCCAGGTGTCCTATTGTCGTTGGGAATTAATAAACATGATTCAGCCCCCCCTTCCTTTTATCGTCCGTGTGATAGAGGGAATAATAGAAGGGAGCGGGCTGGGAGAGGGGGGCAAAACGACATCTCCGAGCTCATCTCCCAGGAAGGTTTTTCCTGGGAGTTGCCAGGTTAATTGTCAATGCTGGGCTCTCACACTGCTCCCTCTGCATCCCCTACCTGGTGGATCGCTCCCACCTCTCCCTGGGTGAGGCAGGGCTGAAGCTGGCACAGGGCACTGCAGGAGGGTTCACTTCTCCATCAAACTGATGGGGCACAAGCCACCCCCCCGGTTCTTTCTGGTTTGCCCAGCCCTGCTCCAGGCTATAACCTCCTGGATGTCCTTGGCACAGTCATGTGCATCCTTGACTCTGCTGGTGTCTCAGATTCTACCTGACCCTTCCTTGACAGTTCATCATCACAGCCTAAAATTAGACCCCTAAAGCCATCCTGTTGTTGTTTTCACTTTCTATTAATTAAGATGATGATGCTCATTAGTAGGATGCACACAGCAAGCAATGAAGGGCTTTGTTTTACAGCCCTCTGCTTTAATTGAATATAGTCTTAATTAAATATGGAATTGTATTTACAGCAGGATTTTAAATCTTGTTAGGATCGAATTTCTCACTCTTCCCTACAACCCTTAGAAACTCACATTTATTAGACAATACTGATATTCTTATGTAATTAGAATGAAATTCAGACTTTCCAGATGAAGCCCAAGTACCACAAGAGCTGGGCCCAGCACTGCCATGTCACCCAATGTTCCCCTTCCCGTCCACAGCAGTGGATTGGCCCCACACGGTCCCGTTTCTTGCTTCCCTTTCATACCCTGACTTCTCAAAACCTCTCTGGCCATGTGGTGTCCAGACCCAAGGGCTCCTGCCACGTGCACTGTGTCACACAGTGTTTTGCTGTGAGCCCAGCCTGGTGACATGGAGAGGTCCCTGCAGAGGCAGCTCTCAGCTCCCAGTTCACAGCTCCCACTCCCAGTTCACAACTCCCAGCTCCCAGCTCCCAGCTCCCAGCTCCCAGCTCCCAGCTCCCAGCTCCCAGTTCCCAGTCCCAGCTCCAGTTCCCAGCTCCCAGCTCCCAGCTCCCAGCTCCCAACTCTCAGTTCCCAGCTCCCAGCTCCCAGTTCACAGCTCCCAGCTCACCTGCCTGCTGTTCCCACCCGCCCAAGGACTCGGCCCAGCCTCCTCACATTCCTGAGGGCTCCTCTGGCACAGAGGAGATGCATTTAAGCCTTTTATCAGGGCTGCCCCTCTTGTCTTGGGGAGGGTGCAGAAGCTTCATCAAATCTGCAATATCATTGTTCAAAATGAAACTGCAGGAGGCAAAAGCCCAGGCTGTCTTTGTGTAACAAAGGGACCAATTGAAGCTCCAGATGTTTGTGTGCAAGGAATAGGTCTGAATCAGAGAATCCCAGAATATGCTGAGCTGGAAAGGACCATCCAGTCCAACTCCTGGCCCTGCACAGACACTCCAACAACCCCAGCCTGCCCTCAGAGTGTTGTCCAATCCTCCTGGAGCTCTGGCAGCCTTGGGGCTGTGCCCACTGCCCTGGGGAGCCTGGGCATTGCCCGACCACCCTCTTGGGGAAGAACCTTTTCCTGATCATAGAATCATAAAATCAGAGAATCAACCAGGTTGGAAAAGACCTCCAAGATCATCAAGTCCAACCCTTGATCCAACCCCACCCTGGTTCCCAGCCCATGGCACTGATGCCACATCCAGTCTCACCTTCAACACTTCCAGGGACGGTGACTCCACCCCCTCCCTGCCCAGCCCATTCCAATGGCTGAGCACTCTCTCTGGAAAGAATTCCTCCCTAATATCCAACCTAAACCTCCCCTGGCACAGCTGAAGACCCAGCCCTCTTGTCCTACTGCTGGTTCCTGGGAGCAGAGCCCGACCCCCACCTGGCTCCCCCTCCTGTCAGGGAGTTGCAGAGAGCCAGGAGGTCACCCCTGAGCCTCTTCTCCAGGCTGAGCCCCCCCAGCTCCCTCAGCCTCTCCTCACAGCACTTGTGCTCCAGTCCCTTCCCCAGCTCTGTTCCCTTCTCTGCACCTGCTCCAGCCCCTCCATGTCCTTCCTGAGCTGAGGGCCCAGAGCTGGACACAGCACTCCAGGGGTGGCCTCACCAGGGCTGAGTCCAGGGCAACAATCACTGCCCTGCTCCTGCTACCACACTCTTCCTGATATTCCTAGAAATTCATTCTCCCTCACCCTCACTGCACTGAGATATGACCAGAGAGAGAACACCTGGACTCCACAGGATCTTTCCCAGCTCCTGCACTGATGAGGCCCTTTGTGCCTTAGCTGAGTAAGACGAGGAGCACTTTTCTAAAACACCCTGATTTGGGCCCAGAGGAGCAGGCAGTGACCACGGCAGGAGCCCAGCTCTTCTGTGCTTCGGGCTGTCTGGTTGGTTGAACTTTTTATTTATCTTCTGCATCTTTTTATATAGCTTGTGTATATTTTTATTTACCTTGTGCATCTCCTATACACTTTCTGAATCTTTTTATTTACCTTGTGCATCTTTTTGTTTATTTTCTGCATCTTTTTATTTACCTTGTGCATCCTTTTTATTAGAACTTGTGTATATTTTTATTTACCTTCTGCATCTTTTGTTTACCTTGTGCTTCTTTTTATTTACCTTTTGCACATTTTTATTTACCTGTGCATCCTTTCTATAGAACGTGTGCACCTTGTTATTTACCTTCTGCATCTTTTTATAGAAGTTGGTGTGTATTTTATTTACCTTCTGCATTCTTTTTCTATAATTTGTTCATCTTTTATCTTCTGTATCTTTTATTTACCTTTTGCATCCTTTTTATAGAACTTGTTCATCCTTTTATTTACCTTCTGCATATTGTTATGTAACTTGTGTATATTTTTATTTACCTTGTACATCTTTTGTTTAGCTTGTACATCTTCTATGCACCTTCTGCATCTTTTTAGTTACCTTGGGCATCCTTTTTATAGAACTCGTTCATTTTTTATTTACCTTCTGCACCTTTTTATGTGACTTGTGCACCTTTTTTATATAAGTCGTGCATCTTTTTATTTCACCTCGTGCGATCCTTTTTATTGAGATGAGTAAAAGCCGCCTCTTGCACCCAAGCCCAGGGTTCCACTCCCGCACCGCCCCCGTGCCAACCTCCGGAGCTCCGCGGAGCAGGGGGAGGGCTCCGAGCTTGCTCAAACCAGTACACTCAGTTTTAACAGCATTTGTCGCCCCTTTGTCCTTTGAGGCTCAGCTCTCAGCGCCCGGCACTCGCTCCAGGAGTGGGGAGGCGGACAAAGGGACAGCCCCGGCCGCGCTCCCGGCCCGTCGGGTGCGTGCGGAACAGCTTCCCGCTCCTCCGGGTCAATTGAGAGACGAGAGCTGCTACCTTATTGGCGCAGCCTCCAATGACAATTTGCCTGCCACGTCCCCGGCTGTGACCTGGGAGCAGATTTGCACCTGTCCCACAGCCCAAATCCCACAATGACAGGGCTGAGAGCGCGGGTCAGCGCGGCACGGTGAGCTGTGCCCGCTCCTGCTGCTCGCACCCTGCTCATCGACACCGTCAGAGCAGCCTTTGCTCCTGCTTCCCCGGCACCTTCCACACCCACAGCGCTTGCTCTGCTTCCCTGGCACCTTCCACACCCACAGCGCTTTGCTCTGCTTCCCCGGCACCTTCCACACCTTCCTGCTCGGGAGGAACAGCCAGAGCCGACGCGACCTTTGGCTGTTGGACTGTCAGGGCTGGAGATAGAGCAGTGCTGGACTGAGCCGGCGGTGCCGCTGCCCCTCCCGTGGGATTCCCCTCTCCCCTGCTCGAGCTGAGGGGCTGGGGCTGCACCAGCTCAGCACAAGGTGTCTCGTGAGGTTCCTGTTAATGCAGCAGGTTGGGGTTGTAGAGGATGCACAGCAGAGCCTGTTTCTTTCTGTGTTTCATAAGTATTAGAACAATTTATATCCTATAAATAGCTTCTTTCCTGGTTGCAAAACTCCAACTCTTCATCCAGCTACTTTGGACCTAATTTCAGGGCAATTTTCTTCTGGCATTTTAGGCACCTATACGTTCCTTATCCAGGGCTTACAAAGCTCTTTGTGGAGATTTGTCAGCGTTCAGCACCACCTCAGAGGAGCATTACCCATTATTATTTTACAATTAGGAAAATCAAGGCACAGAAACCAGTTTGCTCAGGGTTTCTGGATGAGGAGGAGGAATAAAGACTCTCCTTGCAGGGTTCGTTCTTCACAAAGTCTACAGTTTTGGCAAGAGGGACATGTGAGCTGATTATTATCTGCTGAGCAGAGGAGATACCAGGGGGCAGATCTCTCCTCTTTATCTTCTTACTAAATAATAGATGCCTGACTATCATCTTAGATGCTAAGAAAGCTTTGTTACAGATAGTGTCAGGTTTCTGAACATGTTTCTGAACATGTTTCTCTTCTAGAAATCTCCTTATCTACATAACCCATTAACTGAGTCATTACGAAGAATGAATAACCAAGTGCACATCTGGACACAATCCCTGGGGAAATACTCCACCACCTGACTCAGGATGAATAAACCTCAAGCTGTCCCTGGGTGAACACACTCTGGGGGATGGCTCCTATTCCAAACAGCTCAAGGACTCTAGGAAAGAGATAAATAGGGAATGACCAGTCCTGCCTGAGAGTTCATTGGCTTCTTGAGGCTGGAAAGAAAGTCACTGGCAGAGCCAAGAATGGAAGTCAAGTGTCCTGGATCATGATCTCATGTTTTAAGCACAACATGCCGTGTTTGGGTTTGGGGTTTTTTTTGTTACTCTTACAGCAAAACTATCCCTTGTAGGACTCCCCCTGGAGTGGGAGCTGGGCATCCTGCCCCCCTTCAGCACCTTAACAGTGCTTAGCAGTGAAATATCCACCCAGGCAGGAATGGAGCTCCATGAATCCATGTCCCTGCAGAACTGGGTTTAGTCACAGAAAGATTCAGAGGAAAAACAAGAGCCAAGGACTTGTCCCACAAAATGACTTTTGAAGAAAGAAAACTGGAGAGGGACTTTTGACGAGGGCATGGGGTGATAGTTCAAGGGGGAATGGCTTCCCACTGCCAGAGGCAGGGTTCGGTGGGATATTGGGAAGAAATTCTTGACTGTGAGGGTGGTGAGGCCCTGGCACAGGTTGCCCAGAGAAGCTGTGGTTGCCCCATCCCTGGAAGTGACCAAGGCCAGGTTGGACAGGGCTTGGAGCAACCTGGGCTGGTGGAAGGTGTCCCTGCCCATGGCAGGGGGTGGAATGAGATGAGATGATCTCTGAGGTCCTTTCCAACCAAACCATCCTGTGACTCTGTGATACATAGAAAATTAGCATTGCCTGAAACAGATCCATTTTTCAGCTGTTTGTTAACTCCATCAGTTTAACCTGCAAGGGTTTAACCTGCTCTTACCTACAGGGCAAGAGCACAACCACCCTCCTTTTATCCCCTGCAGCTGATGAACTCCAAAGCCCTTTGTTCACTCAGTGTCTTGCACATTCACTGAGCCCTGTGGGGACAAAACTGTGCCCACACCACCTGTACCAGACACTCTGAACTCTGAGCTCACTGTACATGCACCACACACTCAGGTACAGTTGGAGGAGCCTTGGGAAGGCACATCTGGAGACAGATGTGGAATCAGAGGGTGTTCTCGTGTGAAAACAGCACACACCTTCCTCCTGAGGAGGTTCATCTCAGGATGAACACACCTTCCTCCAAGGGAGGGCCGTCCTTGCAAAGCTGAGGTCCTTGGACCCTGCAAATAGCTGTGGTCATTACCTGGGTAAGGAAGGACCTGGAAAGCACTTGGGGAGAATGGTTTGTCAGGACCTGGAGGATTTCTTTCCACAACTTGCTCTCTTTGTGCTCCTTTGCTCCCCCGCCCTGTTCCCTGCACGTTTCCCCCCTGTGCTGGTGCCCACACACCTTCCCCAGCACACACACTTCCCTGGGCACCTCAGCTCCTCCAGGCTGGCACAGAACAGCACGTGGGGAGCAAAGTGCTGCTCACAAGGTAGAGTTTCTGTGGCTTAGGGTTATGGTGATTAATGAATCCTTTTCTATTTTTGGAGGGCTGCAGCTGGTAGTTTTGAAACAACCGAGCTGCAAAAGGGTAAGGAGTGGATGGAAGAAAGGGACAACCAGAGCAGGGCCTGAGCCTGCACTGGCTGCTAGTTTTTAAAACACATAAAGTTTGGCTTATGTAAGAAGCCATCTGGTATTTAGGCCCAGTTGAAGGTTTGGCTCTGTGCGTGTGCTCTGAGTGTGAATCAATGGAGCAGCTCCACAGGCACGTACTCTGCTGGCCTCTCTCACCAGGGCACTGCTGCAAAACGTGCCAACTGCTGCACTTACACACCCTTCCTGCTCCTCTGGACAGCTCAGAATGGTCCTTGGGCTAAGGTGAAAACATTCCTGCAGTTCTCCAAACCCCATTACAAAGATGTGCAAGACCCAAAGGTTGTAACTACACCCAATATCTCAGGAAGGTTGGGGAGGTTAATAAGAACAGAATGGCAGAAACTGGATGTCTGTCTGTTCATGCCATGGCACTGGAGGTCATGCCTGCACTGAGGTCACGTCCCTGCTGCTGCTGAACAGAGCCAAAGTCATTCCCACCGGGCAGAGAGGGAAGGAGGAGTTTAACTCCTGTGGGTGAGAAACTGGAGCACATAGAGGTGAAGTGCCTGATCTCATACAGGTGCCAGAACAGCTGACTCGACCAGTCTGAGACAAAGACTGAGTGAATTAACCTCTCACAGATTTTCTGACTCACCAGAAGTTAAAAAACCCAAAGCATCCCAATGTTGGGATTGCATCAGGGAGGGATCTTCCAGTGTGTGCTAATGCCAAGCACTGAGAACAGCCTGTGCCACTCCAGTGGAATGTGCCAAAGGGCAAATTCCCATGGAAGCAGGTGCATCTGAGGGCTAAGGAATAATCAAGAGGAGGAGGGTGTGAAGGAGAGTAGAAGATTTGTGTTTATCCCCACAAAACAAGGGTGAGGTATGGCAGTGGTCTGTAAATACACTGGGGGTGTAGGTCAGGGAAGGGAAAGTGCTGCTAAGGCCAGTAGTGCTGGCATGAGAAAGGTATGAATCAGGCATGAGCATATGTCAGCCCAAAATCAGAAGAAAGTATCCAAACCTCAGAATGAAGAAGTTACAGAAGGCCTTTGCATGGGGAGCAGTGGGGGTGGGAAGAAAATCCATCCTTCACAGAACCTTGAGGATTTTGGGAAGGGAATGACAGCGAGTGGTCATGTCTGACAGCAGAGATGGAGCCCAAGAACTGCTCCCACTCTGGAGTTCAGATTAAGTACCATAACCTCTCTTCACTGCTCAGGAATTTTGAAGAAGACTCTCTTGTTACACTGACTCCTCAGCACAGCAGAGCCCACGCTGGCCTCCAGGCACTGCTGGAGCACAGATAACTCATAACACTAACGATCAACCATAATTACATCCTTCCTAGGCAGAGATGACATATGGGAATACCAAACTGAGGAGGCAGGGAGCTAACTGCAAGCTTATTCCATCCATTAGTGACCACCCCGTGTTCTGTGAGGATGAGAACACGTCTGCTCTGGGACACTGTGGTGCAAATCCAGAGGATTTTATAGTCAGGCAAGCTTGAACTTCAAGGTATTAGCTTTCCCTTCTAAATGGAAGGAACTCCAGCCCTTTGTTGAAACCTTTGCCTGCTGCTCTGGAAGTGCTGGTGAAGGGAAAGGATTCGGTAGCTGTGGAGCTGGGTTTGGGATGCCCTGTGGAACCCAGTAAAGGGGACAGAGACCAGTGTTACCTGTAGCAGTGACAGGATGTCCCAGGCAGGAGTGTGTTGGGACTCAGAGTTAAACATGGAAATAACACTTTTCCTACCAAAAAAAGGGTCATATGGGGATGCATATTGGGTAACTGTTTTACACAGCCTTCCATAAAAGTGTTAAGTCATCCAAATAATGTCTTCTAGATTAAATGGATCAGGCAGTGGTAGAACTGAGACTGAACTTGATTGTTCAAACATTTGCTTACCAACTGCTTACAAATTCCATGTCCTTTTTAATCATGTTCTTGGTGTTCAGTTGTCATTTAAATAGTGGCATGTTGCTGCTTCTCTGGGCAATGGGAAAGTTTGCAGTCTTACTTCTTACTACTACTTTTTGTTGTACACTCAGTCTTAGCTTCTTCCTCCTTTCTTCCCCCAGAGGGTGGTCGGGCACTGCCAGGCTCCCCAGGCCAGTGGGCACAGCATCAAGGCTGCCAGAGCTCCAGAAGCATTTGGATGATACTGTCAGGCCTGTGATGGGACTCTTGGGGATGGGCCTGTGCAAGGCCAGGAGCTGGACTTGATGATCCTTGTGGGTCCCTTCCAACTCAGCGTATTCTGGGATTCTGTAATTCTGTAAAACTCTGCCCACAACCCAGAGGACCTGGTGTCACTGCCAAGGAGAGGACAGAGATGCTTTTCAGAAGAAAAGGACTAGGAGGTACCCTGGCACAGTGCTGCTCTACATCTCCCTCTGTAAAATTTCCCTGGGCAAGCAGCCCTGGCTGCTCTTCAGCCTGGACCTGTCCCTGCTCCTTCCTCCGCTTCATGCAGGAAAAGGTGTCCCGCGAGCCGTGCGGAGGGGCTCAGGAGCGGCAGGAGCCGGGCTGGCCGCGGGCCATGGCACTGACAGCCCGGCTCCCTCCGGCTGCCCAGGGACGGCTCGGGTTTCATTCCAGCCCCGCCTGAATTCCCCCGCGCTGGGTAAAACAGACACACCACATCGCCACGCACGCTGGGCTGGGAGAACAGGGATTTGGGAGAAATATGGGCCGTTAAAAGCACCCCAGACCCTGATAAGACACTTGCTTTGCTCTCTGCCTCAGTTCCTCCCTTAAGATCATTCCTTCTCCTGTCCTGTTACAAGACAATTCCTGTATATTTGCAGATGACACCGTGAGTTCTTGTCCAACAGTGCTTGTTCTAAAGCCTGGTTGGGCTTAATGAAGCCAGATGTATTAGTTTAGAAATATCACCAAAATATAAATATTTGTGCTGTGGAGAGATATACATGTGCATATCAGATCTAATTAAGGAAGGCTGCTACGACTCACGGCTTGTGAATTCTGGGAGCAAGTTTGGGTTTAGGAGTGGCAGCAGCAGGCAAAATTATCCCTGATGGAGCAACTGTGTGTGGAGGAGCACGAGTGATGTGGATCCTCAGTGCGCCTCAACACACCCCAGCAGCTGGGAGACCTGCTCACAATAACTTACAGCCTTTGGGATCAATTTTCAGGAGATCTGTCCCCTCCTGAGCTTGTCCCTGTATCCATAATTTCTGGCTCTAGTGATTTTTCTGTGCATCAGTGGTAAAACCATTCAAAGTCCACCCTCTGCTCCCAAGTCCCTGGTCAGTTCTAATTCCAGACACTTGTGAACAGACTCTTTACATCTCTGATGGTGAGTTGCTGAGTGACCAGATGCTTCCTGCATTTCATCTCCTGCTTGTTTTCTTCCTCTGCCTGCGCAGATTTGGGCTCTTATTCCATGTGACGTGCCATGCTCCTCTTGGTGGAGCCTCTGGGGACAACTCCCGTAATACAAGGAATTAATCACACGAGTCACGACTTCTGGTTCTAATCAGGAGTCAGTCCTGAAGGCTGATCTGCAACACGACCCTCATGGACAAATCCTCTGAGTTTAATAGGGATTAAATCAATGGAATTTTGATGGAAATCGAATTAGAAATAGAATAGAAATTGTTCCATAAACAGAACACAGCAGAAAAGGTGAAACTTCCTCAATTTCCCCAGGATTTTACAGCAGGGATATAATTTTCTGATGCTTTTTGCTGGACAACCAAAACCATTTGATTAAAAATGACCTTTTGAATGCAAAGGCTCAGGATTTTGTATTACATGAGAAAACCTCAAATCAGTTCACCAAAACCTGCAGAAAGGCAGTTCTGCAGGAGGGCAAGGATGGTAATCTTCTCCTTGCTTAAAGTAACCCAGCTCCTGCTCTTCCCTGGGGCCTGGGTAAAGCAGGATTCCCTGGGAGCTCTGCCTCCAGAACAAGAAGACAAGTGATTTTGTCATTCAAGTGAACAAGAACTTGTGATTCCTATAAAGACAAGAGCATCAGCTCTGACCTGCAGAGATGATAAAAGGATGGTGTGTCTCAGTATCTGTCAGCTGGGGAAAAGGACTTCCCAAGGGAGACAGGATCCTTCCTGCAAGGCAGAATTTGGAGTTGGCATCCATAGCATGTTCCTGCTGTGAATGGCAGGACTGAAAGGGGGACTGCAGCCCTTAACAGCTAAGGGAAAAACAGATGTGAGAAGGGTAATTGCCACTCAGTGTGGTGGTTTGAAAACAATTCCTATTAAAATATATAGGGCTGCCAGTTGCAGGGGGTACCAGGCACTGCCTCCTGTGGTGTGACCATTTTGGGCACCATTTTTGCCACTGACCTCCCTATTTCAGGACAAAAAGTCCCAGCCCCAGGGTCAAAAAAAGAAGTTCACCCAGACAAATGTGTGCAAATCAATGAGACCTCAACACCTGACATTTGCTGTAACAAAGCCCGTGTTTCTAGTAACACACAGAGTCTTTGGGCAAAGATTTTCCCTTTCTGCCTTACTTTGGTAGCCCAGAGCTCCCAGCAGCTGCCAGGGGGGCTTGCCCACTGCTCTGGAAGTGGTTTTATTTCGACATCCCCGGGGTTCTTGCCCCTCTGCAGCTGTGGCAGTGCAAAGCTCGAGCAGAGATGAAGAGGGCACTGTCACTCCAGGCAGCCCCACCGGGCAGGGATAAAAATACAAGGGAAATGTTCGCTGCTGAACATTGTATGAAGTCCCAGGGAGATTTGGAACAGGAGCAGCGGAGGAGTTACAGTTTCCTTTGTTCTGTTAAAAGGAAAAAGGAAACACATCAGGAAACCAGACTGTGGAGTACAGGAAGTCTCACTTTGGCTGATAAAAAGGAACTGATGTGAGGTTGGTTCAGATGCAGTTATAAGTCAATCAAGCTTGGAACAACAAGAAGAGTTATTCAGAGAAACCAGAGAGCCAAATTCTGCCTTTAGCTGCAAAAAGAGTATTTCAACCTCTCCTAATCTTTTCCTTATCTTCTTTTTGGAAGAAAAAGCTGCTATAAAACCATTCAGATAAGAATTTTCTCATCATGCAGAAATCGGTTTCCTGGACTCACCACACCTTCCCCTGACCCCACCAAACCTCACTATAGTTTCTTCTTTTCACTCATCACCCAACCTAAAAAACTGTATTCTTGCTGATTTATCTCTTCCCCTCAGATCAAAACCAGCATTATTAAGAAGGGCAGGTTTTTTTGCTGAATGAGAAATCAGTAAATGACTAATTAAAGCTTTGCTGCCCGTTACAATATTTTCTCTTCCTCCCCTGATTGACAAGTGTGGGCCAGAATAACGTTCAGTTCCTGGGTGTGCAGCTTTGTCAGCCTGGGGAGGGGAGATTTATAAGGTTTTTTTAGTTGTTTCTTACTCTTTCACAGCTCTGGTTGAGCTCTCAGTGTGTACTGGAACAAGATATATGCAAATAAATCAACAAGCTGAGGTGTATCCATGACACTTACTACAGGAGCCCGTGTGGAGCTGTGTTTCTGACTGAATTTTAGGAAAAAGTCAGGAAAAGAAAGAATGTTTGATCCACATGAAGAAGGTAATTTTCTTTACAGCATCAGACTGATGATGAAGAGAAGAAAGGCTGAGATTTTGCACAATGTCTGTGAGATTTCACCTTCCTTTCCCATCTATTTCCAGGGAGAATTGTGCACTCAATGCCCCCCTTAGCCAGTGTTCCAGTGTTAATCAGTGTGTTTGTGAACAGAACCAGGACACTTTGTCCAACACCCAGGAAGCAGCCTGGCTTTCAGAGGGAACAGTCACCCTTGGGAGCTGAGGGGAGTTAGTTACAGGCTGTTTCAAATTTAACTGCTTACTTAATTAGACAAATATCCCAGAATCCCAGACTATCCTGAGCTGGAAGGGACCCACAAGGATCGTCATGTCCAGCTCCTGGCCCTGCACAGGACACCCCAAGAACCCCACCTTACACCCCCCCGTTTTTAGGCTTTAAAACATGGAAGCAAAACAGAGTTAGGCACAATCAAGTGTCTCTGGTGTTAAATACTGGTGGTCCTTATTTCCAAACTCTGGTGCTCTTTGGAGGAACAGAAGGATTGTCAGGACATACTGAAGTGCCTTTCAGACCAAGGTACCCCCCTTTTGTTCGGGGCTCTGCCTCAGAGCTGAAGGAAAAGCTGCTGGTGGGGGAGGTGGGGAGGAGGGAAGGGAACGTTTGCGGCTTTACTACAAGAGGCAGGTTTGTGATCGGTGTTACTGGCTGCAGATATGCATCAGTAATTGTGTGGCCTGGGTAATGAGAGCAAGAGAGAAAACAAGCAGCAAATGCACTCACATTCTGCAGGCTTTGATATTTGGAGCTCAGCAGGGGACACCAGCCCTTGTCCTGTGCCACCCTTGCTGTTTGTGCAGTTTAGGACACCCTAGTCAGGGTCTGCAGGGACACAACACCCAGGGCATCAAAGACTCGGGTCCCCCAGCAGGCAGATGGTTCCCAGAAGGAGGCAGAAAACATTTGTGGGCTGATATTTCAGTCTGTATTTCCAACCCAGCTATAAATGTGCACTCACAGTCGCACCCAAAATCGTTTGTTTGCTCAGAAAGTGTTCTGAGGTGTCACCCAGGGAGGTGTGACACAGCCCTGTGTCCCTGAGGGCCCTGCAGGCAGCTCTTTTTACATGCCAGTGTGCATTGGGCACTTGTGTTCACATGCAGGAGAGCAAAAGAGAGGCACAGACCCTGCTGTTCAATTCAGGAGGAAAGATCTGACCAGAATTCTACAGTTTGGAGGAGAATTACCTTCAAACCAACTTGTAGAACTGAGCTTAATGTATCAGAGCTGCTTTTGCCAGGTGAGCCGTGCACATCCACGCACTAACACCAAGCTCCTGCAGCTTTAGGGGTTTAGCAAACCCACAAATATCTGGAAATCTGAAGTTAAGGCTCCCTTGGCTCCTTTAATTTTCCTGCTGGTGCATGTTTGCACTGAGGTGGGACGTGGAGTCTCTGTAAGTGCTCAGGGAAAGTCAAGCAGGAGGAGGAACTGAAGGAGGCAGCTGATGAGGGGCTGGAAAAGAACTGCATACACGGCTGTGTTGCAGGGGAAAACAGGATGGCAGATGCTCTGCCATGAGGCTGTACATTCGTGTGTTCTAGACCTGCTCCTTCTGAGCAGATGGGAGCTGAAATCAAGAGGAAAGCCTTCTGTAAGTCCAGGAAGGGGAGAGCTGAAGGAAATAAACTCTATAAATGCCCTTCCCCAGCATATCTCACCTTCTCAGAGTGTCATCTAAGTCCTCACTTCAAGGTGCAACCCTCCCCTTTGCTGCTCTTGATTGTAATACTGCAATAAATAACACCCTTACACACCAGCAAAACTCTTCTTAGAAGAGATGCTGCAAGGACTGACAGAAGCTGGGTGCTCCCCCCAGCAATATCACAGAATTCAAACTAATAACTAAAATAAAAGCATGAAATCCTCAAGACACGCATTGCTACCACTCAAAGTGACCACATCCTGTTCAGGTAAAATCCACAGTGGTGCAGAGAAACTACACAGGGCTCTCAGCACCTCCTTAAAGCCTCTGAGTGAAACCCCAAGGACCCAAAATCTAAGCACTTGTACTGTTTTGTTGTGTGTTAGGTTTGTTTCAGACCAACCATCCTTCTCTTAGCAGGAAACATTGTGCCACAGGCTTGGAAAAGGCTTTCCTAGTGTTAACTGCAAGTGGGAGTCAGTACTGGACACTTGGAGGGTCAGTCAGTGTGACAATATGATTTAAGCTTATGCTGAGGCAGAAGATGTGCATTTGCACACAGATCTTGGAGGGAAAATGAAGCAGCACTGTCAAAATATCCCAATTATAAAACATTTCTAACAGGTTTTTGCTGTTGTATATCAGAAAGTTATTACATATAATAAATGTGTCCTGAACAGGGGCCAGGGTATGAAGGAACATCGTCATTGATGCCTTGGAAATTCCAGATGGTTTTGTTCCAAGTTGTTTTTGAGGGGCGGCAACGTGGAAAGTTGTCATGCCTCAAATCTTGGTGATTTATTTGTCATTTTTTTCAATCTGCAGATTGGGAGTTTGCCCTGGGAGTCGATGCCCTTTTGCCAGGAAGGGTCATCCCTCGGGGGCCAGAGCCAGGGTGACCTCAAAGGGCCAAACAGGCACTGAAACTCGCCCAGAAGGGGAACACGTTCTCACTCTGAGCTCCTGAAGGCGAGTTCCAGGGCGAGAGCGAACGCCCACGGTTCACAAACGACAAGAAACAGTGATTGCTCTGCAAACCCCACCCCACCCTTTGCCATGGCAACGCCAACACACGAGTCCTCTTCTCCTGGAGGGACACAACTCTGGTTGTCACCTCCTTGGGAAATGCAAAGTCCTCACTGAATGTCCCTCAGTGGCCTCTCTGATGGCCACAACACAAGGATAAATATGTTTGCACAGAACGAAGGCAGCAGCTACACAAAATGTGCTTTCTTATTAACAGCCAGGCTTTAGCAAGTGTATTGGCTTTAATTATTCTCCCCACATAAAGTGGAAGTGAAACAATTAAACCAGTTTGAAACCACACCAGTTGTTATTGTGAGGAAGTCCATGCACGGGCAGCTTGCTGCTGATGAGATGGACCCTTTTTCGAATTAATTTGAGGCAATAAAAACCAAACACTCCAAACACAACGTAAATTAATCAAAACAGGGGGTTAACCCTCAGAACATGGCATTGGGAATACCTGGAGTTGTACAATAAAAGTGTTATCAACTATTTATAATTAGTGCAAACACAAATGTCGGGGGTTTCCCTGGTTCCAAATCATCTTCTGCCAGTGCTGAATATGAGCTGAATGCGGGAATGAACTCAGAAAGGTTTGCTGCTCTTCTTCCTCCAGAAAAGACCTTTGAGCATTGCTCTAGAGGGCACTTTTTGAGCCAGCCAGGCCACTTCTCATGCCAGCTATTAAACAGATTATTGGAAGAATGCAGCAAAAATCGCCTCTCACTTCCTCAATAAGTGATCTAATTCTCCTCAAGATATAAAATCTTTTGCGAATAAATTAAAGGTGTTCTGGACCTGTTGTGATGGCTCAGCAATATCATATAGGATGTAAGTCACACATGGTGGGGAAAGATGACTTACAGTCCTGAGCTGGCTCCATATTATATGTTTATGTCCATGAGGTTTGGGTTCAAAACTCTGGAACCAACTTTAATACACACTTGTGTGCCATGTCCACAAAGGGTGCAGGCGTAGGCCAGGATAATCCTGACCACATCTATCCTCTGACCATGCCCTGTTTCCCCAGGAGCCTTTAGGAGTGCCCAAGGTCCCAGTGGATTTACCCCCTCACTGCAAAGTTCCCCTGCAGCTGGGCAGGTGTGCACTTAAATTATTCCATGTGGGTAAAACCAATCTGTCACCAAAACTCTTTCTGAATGGCACAGAGAGACTGAGAGAAAAGTGCCAGCCCAATATTAGAGGTTGCAGAGCAAAGGGAGAGATTTTCACAGCAGACTCAACCCAAACTCCTGCACCTGCCAAGCGTGCAGCTAAAAGTCTCTGGCTCAATTAAAATAATTAGTCCGTGGAATAGTTTTGCATAAATTCAAAAAAGAGAATCACTTGCCAAGTTTAAACTGCTCAAGAAGAAAATCATCTGGACTGCATAGCCCTCTCCCAAACGAAGCACTGCTCCCTGCACTGACAGGAATATTTCTGAGCTCGGGGAGGGAAGCGTTTCTTACCCGCCCCGGAACTCAGATTTCATCTGCTCCCTCCCCTAGTCTTGCTGGAGATGATGAAAGGGCTTTTTACTGTGTTTTTCTTGCTCTCCAGTCACTTCCATGCATCTTTCTGCCATATTTTTCCCCACACAAACACAGCTCTGAGATAAATCAACGTGTACAACTCTGGGAGAGCAGAACTAAGGCACGATTGCTTTTAAATTGCTTTTCTCTGGATGTGGACGGGTTTGCTTTGCTGTGCCCTAGAATTCAGAGGATCTACCCTGCAGCACAGGTTGTCTGGAGAGCTCAGCACAAAAACATTGCAGCATCTGAAGCCACATCCTCTCCTGCTGCCCTTCACCTGAGACAAGCCAGGCAAGGTGGCCTAACCCTTCCCTTCTCTGCAGCAAATCTGTCACTGCGTGGGGTTAATACTCCTTGAACCCACTTTTTAGGAAAACTTGCAAGAGATCTCAGATAATCCCAGAGGCACCAGAGAGCCCTGAGCTCAGTGCATGGCACGAGAAAAGGGGAAATTATCAGAGGTGGCAAACAGGACATGGGCACCTGCAGCAACTTGGAACAGCTCAGTAAGCGAGCCCGGAGGAGATCTGGAGTCTCTGGATGCCGTTTGTCTGAGCAATCAGCCAGGTCATTTCTGGCCCAGGAGAGAAGCAGGACAAGGGCAGAGCAGGCAGTGGGCAGGGCCGGGAGCCGGGGCAGTGACCTGGGATGCGTTGAGTGAGTTCCTCCTTCGGCCACAGCCTCCCAACGTGACTGTAAGAGGAGCTGCGAAGTGTCGCAGTTCCTCATCCCCGAACCGCAGGGGCTGCGGGTGAGCAGCAGTTCTGTGCAACACGGGCTGCCTGGGATGGGAGCAGCTCCCGGGGCTCCAGGAATTCCCTGCCTGGTGGGAATACTCAGCTCCGCTCAGGGCTCGTGGCCTGGGCAGCAAAGCAGGTCCATGTGTGCACCACAGCAGATCTACAGATGGGAGATTTCTGCACTTTCACTGCACAATATTTAGGGCTCCGCAAATCAAAGAAGGTTGTGGTGCACTAAACTTATCCTGAATGAGGCCCAGGTTACTTTTGCTACGGACCTGAGGAGGTGGAGGGGAAAACTTGTCTTATTCCTGACATACCTCCCAAATTTTGTGCTTTCAATGCTCATACTTTCTCCCTTTCCGACATCCACCCTTTCATTCCCTCTCTCTTTCCTCTTTCCATTTTCTCTTCCTGCCCTTCTCCTTCCCTCCCCCTTCTTTTGAGACCCTTCCAAACCGTGCACTTGTCACAAGCTGCAATCTAAGGGAGAAAGTTTCAGTTCCTGCCAGTTTGCAGCATTTTTTCTACCCAGGTCAGCAAAAGAAAAAAAAAAAAAAGGAGGGAAAAAAAAAAAGATACACCAAAAAAAGAGCACTTTTAAGACGAAATGACACCCCACCCAGGCGATAGGCATCTTCTTTCGAAATCCTCCAACCCAAACACACCCACAGCGTCTCTTGCTTCAAGGCTCCTCTGTTCAAACTGCTCCTGTTCTACAGCGCTCCCTCAAGAAGAGCCCGTAAGAATCGCGGCAGGGTCCCCCAAAGCCAGAAAGTCCCCCCTGTGCTGCTCTGGGCTTTGAGAAGCACCTCAAGGGGCTTGGAAAGGCTCGGTTCATCTTTCCAGAGGCTGGAGGACTGGCCGGTGGGACGGGGGGAAGGAGGGGAATCCGCTCTCCGAGCCCGGGCAGCGTCCCCGGTTGCTCAAGGCCACCCGAGGTTGGTTATGTTGGTGGTTTATTTGCCACACACTCAGCTTCCCTTTCCCGCTGCCTCTCCCCAAGCCAGGGGATGTTTCTCTTCCAACTCCCCGCCAAAAAAAAAAAAAAAAAAAAAAAAAAAAAAGAAATGACTGCAGGAGCAAAGGCAGGGGCGACCACCGGAGCCAGCGGAGCCTTCCCGGCAGGGCCGGGGGCACAGCGGGGCAGCTCCGAGCCCGCTCCGAGCCCCGGGGCAGGAGCTGGCACTGCCCTCCCGGAGCCGGGCACGGCCCCGCGGCCCCTCCGAGCCCCCCCCGAGCGGGGACGAGCGTCTGCGAACCCCCCGAGCCCCGGGGAGAGCCCCGAGACGCGACGGCGGCCGACGGGGAAGAGGAGGAGGAGGAGGAGGAGGAGGAGGAGGAGGGAGGAGGAGGAGGAGGAGGAGGAGGAGAAGAGCCCGGCCGTAGCCGGCCCCGGCCCTGCGCCCCTTCCCGGCGCCCCCCCGGCTACAGGGGACCCCCGGCCCGTCCTGCCCCCCTTACCTTAATAGTGCCGTCCATCTAGAATAACTTCCAGCCGGGACCAGCAATATTCCACACATTGACCCGGTTTAGCCTGCGACCGACGCCTCCTGAAGTTCTTTATCCTTCTCTCTCTTTCGCTCTTCTCGCTGCCCTTCCAGCGGTTTTGCTGCTCGCTCCGTACCCACTCTCCCCCTCTCTCCCTCCCTTCCTCCCTCTCTCTCCGTCTCTCTCTTTTTTTAACTTTGGTTGTTGCAGCAGAGCGAAAAAGAGACAGTTAACCGGATGAAACGTTTTTTTCTGCTAATTTTGGGAAGTGAAGTCACTCGAGGAGGAAACTTTCGTCTCTCCTCTGGTCCTGCCTTCTTGTTGAAAATATATATATTTTACATACAGGATATTTGCTCCATTTAGATAAGAAGGGGCAGAACAATGGGTACCTCTGTCACAGCTCTTGTTTGTCGCTGGGGCGGCCAGTCCAGCGCAGCCCTTGCCTTGCACCCCAGCTCGTCTTAGCCAGCGCCGTGTGTCATCCCACAGTTTAGTTTAACGTGGGTTTTTGCCATTTTTTTTTCCTTTTGGCCGGAGCAGCCTCAGCCTGACTCACTGAATTTCCGTCTCTTCCCACAGATTTTTTTATTAATGCGTTTTCCAGTCACCGGCAAAAATTAAGGGGAGAAAACCGTAAATACGATTCGGTCGCGGCGGGCAGGGGAAGAAAAGAAAAAAAAATGTATTTAAAGCATACTTCGCTCCCCCTCCTTCACGCCTCCCAGCAAGGAGCGTGAGACGAGGGTCCGGTCCCTGCCAGAAATGAGCGGTAAGTGCAATAATGTGAGACAGACAGACGACTCCAGCAATTAAATCCAGGCTGGGAATGGGGCTGAGGGGAAGCGGAGGCTTTTTGCCACTTTCGCCCCTTCCCCTCACTCCCACTCGTCTCGAGGGGTGGGATGTCGGGCTCTGAGGGGGAGACACTGGGATGGATGGGTGTCCAGCCATCTCTTCCAGGGACTGGGAATCCTTTCCCGCTCATAGTGCGAGTCTCTCGCTAAGCTGTTAAAACCTCACTCAAACGAGAGGAGGGAAACCCACTTTACAGGCTAAAGATGACAACAATTCGCGGTGATTATCAGATCGGCCGAAATTTCCCTTCCCATACCGTGTCCTAACGGGCACCGCACACAAAAAACCCTCAACCACCAGCCTTTAAATCTCATTTTAGACCTGGCGAGCCTCTGACGTGCAATTCTCCCTTTCATTCAAACGGGAGCGATCAGCAGAGGAGAAAACGCGCTTTTCCTTTTTCCGGGAAAAGCTGCAACCTTCCAGAGGAGCCGAGAAAAGGAGACAATACCCGCCTGTGCGGCTCCCCCGCTTCCCCCCTCCCTCGCAAAAATAAGCAGCAGCGGAACACATCATGCAACACTCGGGGCTCCTTTCTGCCCCACTTCTGCAAACAACGCAGAGGGAAAGAGCAGAGCGGGGAATAAAAGGAGGGGAAACCAAGAAAGAAAAGTGCCAAGGCAGGAGGACTCTCCTGCACGTCGGGTCTCTCGGTGGGAAGGATGGATTACCTTGTCCAGTGCCAGTTGTGTCCAGGCTTTTTGTTTCCCCCTGTCTTTAGTCCAACCACGGGAAGGGGGGCTGGGGGTTGGGGGAAATCAAAATGATATCCAAAGTTATCCTGCACCCGCCCCTTCCAAAGGGGAAATGCAATAATGCCACTAGTGTTTCTACTCGGCTGCGGCAGAGTTGCCTTATTAATACTTTATTTCTGCGAGCCCGGAGCTGGCAGGAGAGAGCTGCAGATCCCCCTTGCCCCTCCCTCCCCTCCCTCCCCCTCCTCTGAAATTAGCCTCATCAATTCAGCTACAATTTTGGAGTTCAGATGCAGACACGGTGCTGAACGTGACCAGACCTGGAGGTTTTGGGCTCGCTGCTTGCCAGCGATTGAGGCCGCCCGCAGCCGGGAGGTGAAGGGGGGGAGCGGAGGGACAGCCCGGCCGCCTCCCGTCTCCCCACCCCCGGCCCCCCCTGTCTGCTCCACAGTCCAGGGGTCTGCACCGGGGTCCCCGGAGAGCTGCACATCTGGATGCTGCTAGCGGGGTCAGGTCCCCCCTTGCCTAGGGCCGCAAGAACTGGAGTTCAATTAAAAGAAATCGCGGTTAACCCTTTGCTTTCCGCATTTCTCTTGCCTTTTCCCTGCCCTCCGTCCCGTCTCCCCCCCGGCAGTGTTCTGTCCCCGCTCCCCCCTCGGCGTTACCACATGGCAGGAGGCTGCAGCGACCAGAAAAGCGAGAGGTTAAAGGGAAGAGTGAAACGCATCCTTTCAAAACCCAAATGGTTTCCTCTCTAGACAACACTCCCCACCAACCCCGAAAAGCAACGAGGGCGGGGGGTGAGGGAGAGGACAGGTTGAGGACCTGAACCGCGAAAGGAAGGGGAAAAAAATCCCGTGGAAAGAGCCTCTGTCACCCACGGACCCCACAGGGCACTTTGGGTTTAGGCTGTGGACCGGCAGTGGGGAGAAACCACCTGAAAACGTGCCCAGCTCATGGGAGAGGAGCCCGACCCTCCCCAGGCAGCCCCTGCCCAGCCCCGGCTGAGGGGACAAACAAACTCGGCCCCCGCCGCGCATCCCCAGCGCTCCCAAGGGGGGGAGGTGCCAAACAGACCCCTCTCCTTCCCACCTGGAGATATTTTAGGAACCCAGCTCTGCCTTTTGTGGCCAGACGGGCACCGTGACCCTCAGGGGCTTATTTTGCATGTCTGGGGATGGCTCCAAACGGTACCAGGTCGGGTCACTTGTTAGGTCGGGTCTGGCAGGGACGTTGCTGTCTTACCTCTTGGGTTTGGGCTAAAACATTTGCGAAAATCCGGGAGATAAAATAACGAGCGAAGTTGTCAAACACTGCCTCAGACAAGCCGAACAATCTGTTCTTTTCTTCCCAAATAACTTAACAATAGAAGCTTTGCTTCATTGGGGTTTTTTGGTTTTTTTTGTTTGTTTCTTCCCTCCTTCTTCCCCCCCCCTTCCAAAAAACTCACCCCTGAAGTCACCCCAAACTTTTTGTATAAGGCTGAGCTACTCACAACCTCCGTGCGCCAAAGCTCTGCATCATCCCAGGTGATTGTGCGGTGACTTTGGGTATTTTTCTGTTATTTAACTGAGTATTTGACTGCGTTTGAGTGAGAAGGGAGCAAAGCCTGGCAGAAAAAGTCGCGCACGGGGCTGAGCAATGTGCGCAACTTTTAATCTGTTGCTCGACGTTTGGATGCACATGTACATACAGCAAAGGAATTATGATCTGTTTAATGTGGTTACCACCAGACATCTGGAAAATCATTTGATCTTGGCAACCACGGAAGATTTCAAATGCTGACACTGGGACAGGCTGGTAGAAATCAGTTACTCCTCAATTATTGGTAGTACGATTTTTTTCTTTCACTGCGCTTATGAATGAAACGAAATTATCGAGCTTTTAATTAGTTCAATATTGATCTCAAGCGCTTGGCATGT
This sequence comes from Chiroxiphia lanceolata, assembly GCF_009829145.1. NCBI lineage: Eukaryota > Metazoa > Chordata > Aves > Passeriformes > Pipridae > Chiroxiphia > Chiroxiphia lanceolata. Next base: position 6,230,583 of record NC_045659.1, on the reverse strand, counting down.
CCCCACCTCCTCTCCTCGTCTTTATTATTGGGTTACACCGGCTGCAGCCTCACCCGGAGAAGGTGAAAACGCCGATTTTGGGTGATCCGACCGAAACGAATAAGGACACTCTGGGGGGATTGAGCCCGTCACTGATTCACGGGCAGTACCAAAGGAATTAACCCCTCAGTGGAGCTCCATGCCGGGAACTACAGGACTTCACGGGATTGCAGAACCCTAAAGATATGGATTTTCCGTCTGGAATTCCCACGGGATTAGCGGGCATCACTTCGCAATTAAAACCGTCGAGTTATTCCATAGGAATAAACACCATGGAAACCTTCCCGAGCCTCAGTCGCAGGTTAGAAATATGATTTTCGGAGGATGGGAGAGGGGATTTGGCTTCTGTCACCCCATCTGACCCCAACAGCATCAGCTGAGCTCTCCTTCACCCCGGCCTGGGGTCGCTGCGAACTCACGCAGTGAATACGGGAGGGGAGCCCCAGAAAACGCGGCAGCCACGCCCTGGCTCTGTCGCTGGAAAGTGGCTCATTTTGCATTAACTGAGACAAAGCGTCCTCTTTGTTGTAACCAGCTTCTCTATACACGTAGCTTGTGCTATATATTATATATGTATGTATTTTATATATATATAGTACCTTGTGCTAGCGATATTTTGTATATATATATATATCTTCCTATATATTCTTTTCTCTATAATCATGTTTCACAACGTTTGCCATCATTGAGTACTTGCAGAAGGCCAGAGTTTGTCCTGCTCCAGCCTTTACTAGAGGGGAAAATCTCCACCAGCCTCAGTGAACGCTTGGAATCTCTGGGTCTGACTTTCCTCTGGCACCGACTCCGTTGCAGAATGAAAAACGCGACGCGTTGTGTTTATTTTCTAAACCCACAACCTCACAAGCCAAAAGCCCAAACTGCAGCCCTGGGATTTGATCCCCAGAAACGAATCCCAATTCTAAACTAAACTAATTGGTCAAAGCTCTGCTTTTTAGCTCCAGCAATAAAAAGGAAGCAGTGGAGTGTTCCAGCCCCACGACTGAAGGATCGGGTCCCTCCTCCCTACAGGAACAGCCCATGAGATTTGGGAGCTTGAAGCCGGAAAGTTGCTCCCTGCTAATCGGTGCTAAGTAAATCATAATGTCTTAAAAGCGGTGTGGAGAAGATGCAGTAGCTTTGAAGCTGCACCTCAATTAGGCGGAGAGCGGGGTGAGCAGTGTCCTGGCTGCTTTTATTTGAGCCCCACGTCCCAATAAAACCACCCCCGCCCTCCCTCCCTCCCCCATCCCGCAATTATTGGAAAGCTAAGGCACAAAAAACAAAAATACTGAAGGCCAAAAAAACAGACTGCAGTGCACTAGCTCCAAACGTCTGGCCCCTCGCTTGAGGCCATAATTAATTTGAGATTTATTTTTATTGGAGAACCCAGTCTCGTCTGACCTTAGCCAAACAAGGCTTCAGCGAGACCCTTGATGCGCTTGAATGGAACAGAATATTTCTCTCTAACTTCTCTTCAGGCGTCCGTGCCTGCTTTGAATTTGTTCCTCAGACTTCATGTATTTGGAGATTTACAGGAAAGATTTAAAGCATTTTTTTCCCCTTAGCGTTTACTCTCTTTTTTCTTCCCTTCTCACTCCCCTTTCCCTCCACACCTCCTCTCCTTCTAAACGTAGGAGCATAGGAAAGGCTGGAATACAAAATTCCCTGGATCCAGCATATTGGAGGGGGGCGTTTTTCTGTAAATTGTGAAAGAATGGAGCCATTAGAAGGTCGCCGAGCTGGGGAGGGAGTTGGTTGCTGCTCTCTAAATGCGAGGGTCACTGCAAAAGCTCGTCCCTTGTGCCCGAGGGTCTGGTTTATTTTGGAAAGCTCCAACATGCCACATTTCCAGCAGACAAACAACTTCTCTCCCACCTTCTCGACCTAAATTCAAACCATGTCTTGAAGGTAAAGCGGGAAGGGAACAACAAGAGCCCTTCCCCACGCAGCGCTGGGGCTGAGCACGGGGAAAACTCAGGACAGCGGGAAGCGGGAAGGGATCTTTCTCTGTAAAATAGAGAGGTAAGTGCAAACAAGAACGAAATCCTTAAGCACCAACTTATCATAAGGCATTAATCAAGGACTTGCTGAAGTCCAACAATTTAGCAGCGTTTCTGCCCCGAGAAATGAGCGTCCAAAAGAGAACGTTTCGGTGTCTGCGTAATTAATCACCCCGAGGTGTGAGAACGACGTGGGAGTTCACAGCAGCTTCTGCCGACAAAGCTGCCGCCGTTCCCCCTTCCCTGGGGGTGCCTGAGCCGCCGGCCCGAGCCCAGCCGGGAGGAACTGAAATCCTGCGGGACGCCGGGAATGGGGGGCGGGAGTGTGGGGAAAAACATAAAAAAAAGGGAAAAAGAAGAGGCAGAAAGGGATAAAGCGCTGGAGGATGCGCTCAGTAGGAACATCACTACCCGAAAAACCAGTCGGTGAAGGCTTTGATTTCCCTTTCCCGCCACGTTCTCCAGCTGCCCAGGTTTCCTCCTGCTCCACCCGCGCATCCTTGAGCACCTGCGGGCCGAGCCCGCACGGCTCCTCCTCGCTCGGTTCCTCAGCATCATCCTCGCTGGGAAACAAGGGAAATCCCAGGATACCCTTTCCCTGCAACCTGTCCCGAGCAGCCCGTGCTCCTGTTCAGCGGGAGGGAGGACGTGTCCGTGCCGGGCTTTGGCAGTGCCCTGCGCGTCGCCCGCTCCAAAGAAAACCTCCCTGTTTTGTCCTTAAAAAGAATTAACCCCCCTCTCTCTTTTGGGCTTCTGTAAACTTTCCAGGCCGAGTGAGAGCAAGAACAAACCCAATATTGTTTCCAGCCACGCAGCCCATTTTACCTCCATGAATATGCTTCTTTGTACAGCCCCACAAACGTTATGGTTGCATTAAACCCATTTTTAGAGCGAGAACCCCGCGCTTGCACAGAGATGGAAAATCCATCCTCGTCCCCCTTTCCAAGAGCTGGGCTGGAGACCACTTCCCGCAGAAGCTTTGGAATATCATCTCCAGGCGCGGCAGAGGAAAAGAGGGGGAGAGGAGGGGTGATGCCGGGACACCGGGAACATCACCGGGAACATCATCGCCCTCTCCTTTGCCTTCTGCTTAGACCAAGGGGCTTCACCTGGCCAGTCCTGCCTCCAGCCGGCACGGCTGCCTGGGCAGGGGGCTCCAGGGCAAGGAAAAGTTCTCCAGGGCAAGGAAAAGGATTCCAGGAGAAAGGAAGGGATTCCAGGAGAAGAAAAGGGACTCCAGGAGAAGGAAAGGGACTCCACGAGAAGGAAAAGAGCTCTAGGGGAAGGAAAGAGACTCCAGGGGAAGGAAAAGGGCTCAAGGGGAAGGAAAAGGGCTCTAGGGGAAGGAAAGGGATTCTAGGAGAAGGGAAAGAGCTCTGAGGGAAGGAAAGGGACTCCAGGGGAAGGAAAAGGGCTCAAGGGGAAGGAAAAGGGCTCTAGGGGAAGGAAAGGGATTCTAGGAGAAGGGAAAGAGCTCTGAGGGAAGGAAAGGGACTCCAGGGGAAGGAAAAGGGCTCAAGGGGATGGAGAGGGGCTCTGGGGGAAGGAAAGGGGCTCTAGGGGAAGGAAAGCGGTTCCAGGGGAAGGAAAGAGGTTCCAGGGGAAGGAAAAGGGCTCCAGGGGAAGAAAAGGGACTCCAGGAGCAGGAAGGGAGGTTCCCCCCGGCCCCGGGAGGTGCACCCCGGGATGCCTCGGGGAGGGCAGGGCAGGGCAGTGGCTGCGTTTCCAAGCAGGGGAAGCGAAAGCAGAAGCGCTGAGTGTGCGAGCAGGGGGTTGGGGATAAAAGGGGAGATCGGCGCTGGGACGTTGCCGAAGGGCAGAAGAAAAGCGCGAGTGAATTATGCACCCCCCAAAACTATTCCTGTGCCACCTTTCCACACATGTCAAAGCACAGACTGGCGGTGCAGGGGGGGAGCAGGGGCTGCTGTGGCCCAGAGTAGCTTGTGGCAATGGTAATAATTAAAAAATCAGTATTCAGAGGTCATGTTGCTTTGCTTATAGCCCTAATTCTTTCCATATCCCTACAGTCAGGATTCCAGTGCTGTCTTCTTTTAAAATTTAATTTCCCAATTATATTACATGTTCCATTCTCTAAAGTCAAATGCTCATGTTTAGATGAGATTAGCACCCTCTGATATACTGTAAATTATTAAGTACTTGCAGATCAGTAAGTCCCTAACGGTATGAGGGATATAAATACTTGAACAGTTGTGTAGAAGAAGCCAGTAAGGATCAAAATTAGCTTTCAGTTTTATGAATTCCCACCCCTCCATTGCATCGAGGCACATACAGGAAGTGTGAGAGAGAAGGTTGGGCAGGAGGTTGTGTAGGGTCTGTTATCAGGGCTTTAGGTACATCCTACGTGGTTGGGATGTAAACCAAGGTTACAACACTGAGAGGCTGAACTTCAACCAGTGTGACTCCACTTGTTAAAACACCCCCCTTAAAACAAACCATTCAAATATGAAATCCTCCTCTTTCCCCGCCAGCTTCCTCACCTCACCCCTCCAAGCCCCGACAAGAACAGTGTGACCTTCAGAAGGTTCTCAGAGGCTGTTTGGTCCCCCAGGGGTGTGACAGGGAGTTTGTTCCTCCTGGGAGCTCCTGTGGAACACCCTGTACAAGCCCCCTCCGGGGTACAACACACAGAGACAAAGCATTTTTCTGTACAAGGCACAGAATAAACCTAAAGTTGATATACATTGTGCATCTGTCAAAGAGGATTTGTAGAAGACATCAATCCAAGTGCTGTTTTTCCTGATGGGGGTAGCATTTACATCCCACAAAAGTAATAAGTAAAATACTTCTCCCTCCCATAGGATGAAGAAGTAAGTTTTTCTGGGGAAGGAATGACATGAAAGAAAATAACAACAATAAGAAGAATCATCATCATCATCTGGGAAGAGAGAGGAGTCGGGATTCAACCTTTTGCTTTTCAAACTTCCTGCTCACCACAGCTTGGGAAGTCCTGAAAGATCAGTGTGGGGAAGCAGGAGAGACAAGTCTGAGCAGCTCCTTGTTCTTATACAGCAGCTGCATCTACATTTGAAAGCTGGAGAAGTGGAGGAATGGAGAGTTGAATTGTCTTCCTTAGGAACACCAAGCTCACTCCACCAGGGTTTGGATGCACAGCCGTGTTTCCCAACTATCTGCCTGGAACATCAGTCAATCCCAACTCTTGTACAACCAACGAGGCATTGTCAGAACCTCTCTGCTGGCTCTGGGTGTGTCTGAGTCAGCAGAAAGTGCCACCAAGCTCAGAGGGGCCAGAGATTAACCCAATCCACACGTTTCAGGTTCTAACTTCCCTGAATTTAATCCCATTCCCACTTTTATGAACAGCCTCACTGCTCTGAGTGAGCTTCCCAGGTACCACCTTATCTCACAGGTACTGAGCTGCCCAACCAAACTTTGAAGAGTCAATGGGAGACATTTCCCTTGTGTTCAGAAGATTTTGGATCAGACTCCTGTGAAAATCCTGTTGATTTTTTTTTTTTTAAGCACGGGAACAAATCGTTTCCCCAAAGACACTGGTATGAAAGAAGCTTTAGAGACAAAACACCAGAGACAAAATCCTTGCTCAAAATAACAGCAGTGAAGATGAAGGGCTGGAATAAAAGGCTCACACAGCTCCCTCATCCCTCCAACTGGCACATTGGATAAATCCTGCCCTGCCTGAGGAGCTATTCCTGCTGGATCAAGCACATACTCATTCCAAGAGGACTTTGTCCAAGCCCTCTGCCTGCAGGATTGTTCTTAAAGATAAGTTATCCCGACCCAGTTAGGGACAGACTCACTCAATCCTACTGGAATATTGAATTATTTAGGCCTGGATCTTGGTTCCACTTAGTTCAAAAGGAATTGTGCTACAACTGGAGCAGCAGCTGGATCTACCTCCCAACAAAAGGCAGTGATGTCAGACTAGAGGGTGTCACAGGGCCTTCATCTCTTCATTGGGAACAGAACAGCTCAATCACTGCCCACAGACAGCAGCTCCAAAGGGAATTCCTGCTAAAGCCAGGCCCAGGCTGGGCACCAGCCCACAGACAGCGGTTCCAGAGGGAATTCCTGCTAAAGCCAGGCCCAGGCTGGGCACCAGCTTGCTCTGCTTGAGCTGGGAGGGACTTTCACTTCCCAAGATCTGAATTTCCTTTGTTTTCCACAGAGTTTCTGTTGTTGCAGAATCTCGGCTAAAGTAAAATCGAGTCACCAACACGCCCTGAAACACTGAGCTGGGAGTGGGATTTGGGGGGGATCTCAACCAAATGGGGAATCTTGACCATTCCTGGTTGGATTTGCTCTGGAAACCTGGTCCATTGAGCTGCACAATCCAATCCAGTCAGGGGATACAAGCAGTGCCACATGACCTGGGGGTCATCCCACCAAACTTGATTGCAGCTAATACTCCTAACGAGCTGCCCAAAATGAGCCATAACCCAGGGATTATACACAGAAACCATGCAGTGGATCATTCCCAATAATATGTATGTACAGGAAAATCCCACTTGAGGCCTGGATCCTTGACTAAGGGAAAGCAAAAAAAAAAGAGAGACCAAATTCCTGTAATAAATTATTCATTACAAATTATCCACCCAGCTCTAGTTAACACCCTTCTGTGTTTCTTCAGGGAGAGAAGAGCTTGTGTTTTAGATTTTCCCTAAGTGCTGTTGCATGCAGGGTTTGCCTTAAATGTGTAACCCAGATGTCCCAGACTTGGTTTATTTACATTCTTGGGAACTGTTGTGAAAAAAAACCTATATGATGTCAAATATAATATAGTGCTCAACTGAGTTATAAAGGGACGAGGCTGTGCCAACCCTTCTTTGGTATTTGTTTTAATTTTAAGGAAAAGAGAGAGGCAGAAGTGGCAAATCAAAATACATTCTAAGATCCATTTTTTAAATTATAAATATATATATGTGTACAAACAACTATTTAGAGTGCAAGATTTAGAATTATCAGATTAAAAAAAAAAACAATCTACTGAAGTTAATTTACTTTTTAAATTGTATGGAAGGACTAAGGGAAAACCACCAGGAACACTGTGAAAGACATCCCAGTAGCACCCAGTGCCTGGTGTGACAACCCATTTCTTCATAACTCAAAGAGATGTTTTGGTTTAACTCATTAAATATTTTCCCCCTTTAAATCCATTTTGAAATGTACCTTTCAAAAAACACAAACCCTCCCGGATCATTTTGCATTTTGGACTGAGGAGCTGGCAGGGAGGAGGAGCGGAGGGCAGTGCAATGGAATTCACTCCGGCTCAGCCCCGAAGGGTGTCCGGGGAGGCAGAACTTTGGAGGCAGTTCAGGGATGCAGCGCTGGGAGCACCGCGGTCACCTTGGGCTGAGAGCGACAAACCCCGGCTGTGATGGAGCTCAGGGCACCCTCCTGTGACACTGGGATGGCACAACCCCCCAAACCGAGCACCAGTGCAGGGCAATAAAGACAAAACCACTTTTACATCTTGTTGTTCTCCCAACTTTTGACTCAATCCTGCCCATTTCCAGAAGGATAACTGTGATATTTGAGTCTCTGCCCCCTCTCCCACTGAAGGCAGAGGGATTATTTTCCTTTTTTCTGCTAAATTCAGTAAGAAAGAGCAAGGTTTTCAACTTCAATATTCATTTCAACCAATATTCATTGTGAATTTTGGAGGATTGTAATTTTTGACATTACCTGTTTAAAGATGCTGTCATGTCTTACCTTGACGTAAGACGAGGTGTCTGGTACAGTCTGAAACATCCTTACTTGCTTTTTAGATATATTCAAAGGTCCTTAACTTGACCTGAAATAAATTTAAAAAAAAAAAAAATCAAATCATATACTTGTATGGAGACAAGAAGAGAAATAAAACATGGTTTGAATAATAAAATTAGTAATAAAATTTAAAGAGGAGTGATCAAGCATTTAAGTGTAACTTTTAAAGGACACAGAAACACATCCAGAACAGTAACTAAAACTCAAGTAATATCAGGACTTCACAAAGCAGGGGTTTATTTCTGGTTTTTAGTAGCAGTTTGGTTGGATTCCCCCTTCTCCTCAGGCAAAGAGCCTTCTCCACTTTTGTCCAGAGCAGAGGGAAATGTTTGACATTTGATTAACTGAATTTCTTAGCCAACAATTAAAAGCCAGCTGAAATACTCATGTTTTCATGTCGAGACTAGTTAACCCTATTGACTTGTATCCAAGGGTTTCACTTGGCTAAGTGAAGGGCAGTTGCCTTTCCTGCCTCATTGAAACCATCCCGAGCCATTAAACCTGCCGGCCAAGATTGATTTAAAGAACCTTTCTCACCAACAATAATTAAACGATAAATTAAAAATAATACCGAATGGAAGTATCGTTCAAAATATTTAAAAAACCCCAACCCTCAGAGTTGTCACTCTCAGCCCTTCTAGCTCGGATCCTGCCCAAACTTTCTGTCACACTTGCATTAACTACATCTGGTTTTCTGTACTTCTAAGACTTGATGATCTCCCGATGAACGGGGGGGGTTTCTGCCTCTCACCCCCGAGTCATCACTGCAGAGATTAACAACGATCGTGAAAAATGTGACGGTGTGTGGGAAAACAGGCACGAAAATATCCAATAACGGGTTTTTTTTTTCCCCACTCGCTCCTCTCAGGGTCTTTATTCCTTTTGGGAAGCGCCAGAAAGCGATTAGCCAAGTGTAATTAGGGCATCATTAAGAAGCACAAGCACATTCACACACATCCACACCCCCACCCTCAGCACGCGGCTCCCAAGCGCTGCTGCTCCGTCCCGTTTTCCCGGGATGGGGAGGGAAAAGTCGAGACGTTTACTCAGAATTTACTACAGAGAAATGATACGACGGGATTAGGAGGATGCAGAAGGAGTCGCGCACGACACTCGTGGGTTGTTGGGTGTTTTTTGGGAGCTCTGCAGGAAAGGCTGTGGGGTCCTGAGGGCGCAGTTAGTCCAGTTTGTCCTGGTCTAATCCGAGCCAGACCCCGGCGGTTAATCACGGCCCTGGTTAATGAAGCAGCCCGGCCGCTGGAGCTGGGAGAGCCCCGGTCCGGAGCTGTGTCCCTCCGCAAAGCCCGGGGACACCCCCGCGGCCCCACAACATCTGCTGACTTAACGGGGAAAAAAAGAGAGAAAGCAAGAAAAAACCCCCACAGCTCAACAACTGGAAAATAAAAGTTCGCTATCTGCACGTAACCCCCCTTTTATTGATTTTTCCAGCATTTATTACGCGGCCAGCTGGCACAGGAGGGCAGCCGGCTCCGAACTGGACAATGTGTTTCTGATAAGTACAATTCTTTTTTTCCTGTCGTCCTCCCTCCTAACACATTCCAGTTTCTTTTGCTTCTGAACTTGCACCGGGGGGTGGGGGTAGGCAGAGTGGACGGACGAGGTAATTTTGTTTCGCCAGTAAATTTTCTGGGGTCAAGGATTCCCGTATTGGTTTCCCCGCTCCCCTCTTTACCCCTAATTAGCGCTCTCCCCCCTTTTTCCCCCCATCACTTCCCTCTTCTAATTAAGCCAGTGCGATAAAATAAATACATCTGCATATTTTGGACCCCGTTTTCAGAAGTCTACAGTGGATTATTTATCAATCGTCTCGCCCTGCCAGCGTCAGTCACAATATAAAAGGGCCTCTTAAACCGCTTTTAGAATCGCCTCTTGCTTATTCTTATTACCGGGATTTAAATGACTCACCTTTTATACCCTTTCCCCTCAGCCAGTGGCAGAGCAGTTTGTAAAGATCCAGGTTGAGACCAAAACCAGAACTCCCCCACCTGTGGATTACTACCCTTGCCGCTGCAGTTTTGCGAGGAGAGGAGAGATTTAAACTTGTTGGATCCAGAGCAGCGCTGAAGTTAAAATTCCCAGCCCATCCAGACAGGCTGCATCAACCAGGCATTTCCTCAGGGGGCTTCTGTGCTGCTCGCAGCTCCAGGACGTGCTTTCCTTTCCCTCGCTTCTGTGCCCTCCACTTTTCATTTGATTTCCGTTTTCCGCCCTTATCAATATTCCAGCTGTTCCCTCCGATTAATCGCGGCTCTGGGACATCTTCGCCCAATGAGCCCTCCTGGAGCTGCGAGAGACTTTAAAGAACACAGCAAAGGAAAAAAAAATAGGAGGGGGAAAAATTCACAACTTTCTTAAAAAAAATATTGCTGAGGAGTCAGGCCGAAAAGAGACGCTGAGTGGAGCTCAAGTGCTACTTTAAATCCCCCTTTTTAAATAAGGAAGTTTCAAATATCCGTTTTTAAATCATCGTTCCTTACTTTGAGCTTTTTCCCCCGACTCTTACCTTGGAAATAGTTAACCCGTTTCCCCCTGAAGCAGGACTGAAACCATGACAGAGCACAAGGCTGGGAAAGCCAGCTGGAATCAGCTCCAAAATATTCTTTTGGACCAAGAACCCAGCATTCCTCCCCATGAGTCGAAACCTCCAGATCTTTTGAGCTATTTAATAAGAATCGATCAAATAGTAACGCGTTCAGGGAGGGAAAGGAAACACATCTTCAGTTCGGGGATGTATTTTTTCCTCACGTTTCTGGTGCATTTTGTCATCTCTGAAGGGTTTGCAAATAATATTTTGCACTAACCTGGGCAAGAAACTTCCAGGGATTTTAGTACAACATCAATTTTAAACGTAACCCCCAGAAGGGTTACCAAAACTATTTGGAAAATGTCCTTCCATTCTCTATTCTCTTTCTCTCCTTGCCGGCTTTGCCCCAAATTCCAACATATTGAAACATTTTTCTCCTTAATAAGAGGAACATATAAAGTGAAGGGGTGAAAGGGCAACTTGGGAGCCGTGCCTAGAGCTCCGCACACAATTTACTCTCTGGTAGACGAGGCGTTTAGCATTCCTCCCAATTTCCAAGGAAAACAGACTCAGACCTGGACCCAGTGACCAGGGACCTCGCCAGAGCCGCTTTTTAATATAGAAATTCTTCGCATTCTTTGTTATTATTATAATTGTTGTTGTTTGTGGCAAGAGGAACTGTTTCCTAAGCAAGGTAAAGCGACAGGGATTTTAGGGAGACGCTAAGGAAGGAAAAAGCAAAGCGACAGGAGGGACTCGTGACGTGCGGAGAGAGGGGGAATCGCGGGAACCCCGAACTAAAAGCAGCGTTGTCATTTTTAAATGACTTTTAAAACATCGCGTGCGCGGGGTTAAAAATGCTCTTTCCAAGCCTTAATCTCATTATTCTGCGGGGATGGGAACAACTCCTTCTGCGCCCTCACAACCGAGCCGGCTTGTGAGCGGACCGGCTCACGTTTCAAAGTCATCGTTCATTCTTTTCTCACGTTTCCACGTGTGAATTACACAAAACACTGCGCTGAAGAGGAACCCCGAGGGCTTTACTATTGTGTTAACAGACGCCTCCTCCCCTCCTTTTCGTTGCGGGGCAGGTAACAGGCGCTTGCATCGCTCCCCCGCGCGTTTTTCCTGTTATTTTCCTTTATTTTTTAACAAACCTCTGACAGGGAGCCGTGAGCAGCCTCCCAGCCTGCAATGAAATAAACTTTAAAGGCTGGCGTTAACAAAAAGTCGGGATGTAAAGCACTCCCAGGTTCGGGGAGATGAGTGCCCTGAATCCTGAGCTGGCTTTGCTGCCCCTTGTAACCAAACCCCGCAGCCGAGCGGAGAGACCCATGTGGCCAGTTGCAGTCATCTTGGGAGCTTTACTAGCCCAAAAGAAAATTGCTGGCAAATTGGAAACAGCTGGAGCATCGCAGACCAAGGAGGAAAAAAAAAACCCCCACACCCCCCAACCCCCCCCCTCCAGCCTCCTGAGCAGGGAAAGTTGCGGGAGTTTTGTTTATCCAAATATCTCGGCGGCAGACACGACATCTCCAGTTTTCCTCACCAAACCGTAGGTGACTTGTACATAAGCAACATTTCAACATCCATCACCGGCGGTGATTTCTTCAAGATGCCTCTGAAATCCCTGCGGGCTCTCCCGGGGCAGCCGCTCCCGCCCGTGCCCGTGTCCCCTTTAACGGGGTGCGAGCAACACAAACAGGGACTTAAAATCCACAAAGGGTTTTAGCCGAGGGTGCGGGGGGAACCTGACAAGTGCTCCGTTCCCATGAGCCTGTCAGACAATTGCTGCAACAAATGAAACGGTGGAAAAGCTCCGAGTCCTGCGAAATGTGCTCTTTTCATGTTTTCTATTTATTAGATACGTTAAGAGAAAACAGACTCGTGTGAGTCCCAAATGTGGGCAGAGTATTAAAAGAGGCATGTGAATGCTCCAGCAATTACAGCTGAATTTGATTAAAAACGTCATGAGGGCTGCAAAAGCAGGAGTTACCTGATACACTAACCCTGAGGTTGCTTTAGGATGAATTATAACACAATTCATTTTATTTTAATAGGTCACCATAAGATTAACTGTTTAAGGATGGAGCTGTGCTATAAATGTTTACATCAAACCAGAAAGAAGCAAACTTTACTTTCTGGTTGTTTAGAAATAATGTTTATTACATTTTAAAATTCTTCAACACGTTAATTAGAAATAAGGGGAAAGTATGTGAAGTCAAAAGGAGCTCCAGCGCTTGACATGGAACCACACACACGCTTCTGGGCTTGTTTCCCTTTCCTGGGAGGAAAATGTGGGGATTTTTAAGTGGCCATCTCCGTTTCCTTGTGCTATGGGAAAATAATGGCAACAACTCATTTTCCCTCTGCTCCTCTCATGGCTTGGTCCAAAATTTGGAGGCACTTTGGAGCCTGGGCCTGTGGTCAAGGAGAGCCACCAAAAGCTGAGGTGGTGACTGCCTCAGTGAAATCAGCCACCACAACACCCAAATCTGGGGTTTAGGAGGGAGGAAACTTGAACATCCATCAGTGGCCGAGGGGCAAAAGCTCAAGTGATGAAGGACTTCAACACACCCTGCCAGGTCCTGCTCCCACCGCAGGGACTGAGGCTTTGGACGTGCTTTGGGTGCTACAAATGGATCTCACAGAGTTAGAATGAAAACAGACTCCTAAATTCCCTCTCAAGAAAGAAATGGTGAAACACAACTGCCACGGAGAGATGTCCATCTGATTTTTCATCTGCTGTTCTGCTGAGGAGCTTTTGGATGAGGCAGTGGCAGCAAATTCTGTTTTTTCCTTGTGCTATCTTTATGCAACATTTAATAAAAAAGGCACTTGGCTGGGACTTTAAGAAGTAGTTAATTATCATTAGCCATATACCTGAAATTAAAATATAATAATAGTTTTATAGGAAAATTCTCCTTGTTAAAATTTATTTTTATTTTCAATTCATAAAAAGGACAAATTTAGAATTTTGTCATGAAAAACAATTTCTGTAATAAATTACCATCACAAAAAAGTTTCATTCAGATCTCAGAAAGACCCTTTTCAATGAAGATCTACTGTTTCATTTCCACTAATCAATCTAAGTAAAAGCACTTTGATAAATTCCACTTAAAATTAGCAAAAGCACTATAAATATTTTTAGGAAAGACATTTCAGCTTTGCTAAATTACTCTCTACCATGAAAAACACCTTTGAAATAGAATATGTTTCACCCTGGTCTTATATTAGTGATGAATGTGATTAGTGTATTCAAATAAATAATCATAAATTATTGATAAAATCATTATCACAACAAAAGGGAAACTTCAGTTACAGAGATAAAACGAGGGGACAGGAAAAAAAGAATTGCTGTAATTGTTACATTCTATATTATTCTTGAAAAAGGAATGGTAGGTGAAGGTTCATGTGTGCCCCAGGAATTTTAATTCCCTTGTTCCCATTCTGCTAAATGGGAACGAGAACCTTTCACTTGCTGGGCTGCCCGGGTTTGAGGACGTTTGGATATTTATTTTGACAGTGTTTATTGTGAAGCTGGAAAACATGGGGGTTTGGTGGTGTTGTTAAAGACCCGATCCTTTACAAAACAGTGGAGTTTCCACTCCCGTTGTTTATAAACATGGGGGGAAATGATTTACTGTCTGTGGGATGTCATGGAACTCCCGTTAAACCAGCCTGGGTTGGTGACTGGTTTGATCCTCAATCCAGGTGGGTTGTTTTCCTCTGGATTTTAACCAGTCTTCAGCAACATCCTCCTGCAGGTTATATTGGGCAGAATATAAGTGTTACAATGACATTTGCTGGCCCAAATAAATTCACAGACAAGAGGGTGGGAAGGAAAGTTTAAGGATGGGGTGATAAGACCTTAGATCCCACGACAGGTTGGTGGGCAGAGTGGGACAGGAATCCCTGTGACAGAGGACCATGGCCACCATGGACCTTGTTTTAAGAGGCTCACCAGAGTGTTGAGGTACCCAGAACCACACTCTCCACCTGCCTTGCACCAGCCTCCTGTGGGTCCAGCCATGTCCAGGAGAGACAGGGAATATCAAGCTCATCCCATGAGGTCTTGGGCAGTATCCAGAGAATTCTGCCTTTAGCAGAGGTCACAGAAATATATGACAACCATTTATTTCACTGTGGTCTAAATCAGGCTTACACATTCCCAGAGCTACTCAGACATCATATGGAAACTGCTACAGAGCAACCAAAATCTTTGTTCCAGCCAAAGTGGCAGAGTGGGACAGGAATCCCTGTGGCAGAGGGATCTAATCCCTTAGTGGCAGAGGGATCTGATTCCTTATGGAAGAGGTGGAATCCCTGTGGCAGAGGGATCTAATCCCTCAGTGGCAGAGGCAGGACAGGGACCATCTCAAACCCTTCACTCCACACAAGTTCTGCTCCCCAGCATGGAGCCTCTGCTCTCCTGGGGCCTCACTGCTGGACATGCGGCCCTGGTGACACCTTTTTTCCCCAGGATTTTTGTGTTCAACCCCTTCACTTTTCGTTCGGTGACACGACCGTGACACACCCTGCAGTGGCACCTGCAGAGGTTTGTCTGGGTGGCCACAGCCCCTGGTGACAGCACTGCCACCCCTACCAGGTCCTCGAATGCAAATGGGTCATGCTGAGGTCCCCAGAGGAGGACGAGTCATGCTGAGGTCCCTGAGGCAGCTGGGCCATGCCGAGGGGCCCTTCCCAGCAGAGATGCCAGAGGTGAATGTCTCACCCCTGGCAGAGTCTGGGCTCTCCTCTCCTTCATTCCCTGGGGGTCGTCAAGATTCAGAGGGGTGAGGGAACCCACTGGGTGGGGCACAGCCCCTGAGGGGACCTTGTCACCCCTGAGGGGAGAGGGGTCTGTGCTGAGGGTACCCTGCTGCTCCTGAGGGGAAAAAGGTCTGTACTAAGGGGACCTGTCTGCCCTTGAGGGCACAAGGTCTGTGCTGAGGGGACCCTGCCATCCCTGAGGGCACAGAGGTCTGTACTGAGGGACCCTACTGACCCTGAGAGGACAGGGTCTGTGCTGTGAGGGACTCATCTGTCCCTGAGGTGACAGGGTTCTGCACTGAGGGGGCCCTGCTGCCCCTGAGAGGACAGGGATCTGTGCTAAGGGGGCTCTTCACCCCCTGAGGGGACCCTGCTGCCCTTGGTGGGGTGAGGGGACATGGAATGGAGCCCTGAGGGGGGTCCTGCAGCCCTGTCCTCGACAGACAAAATGGGGGTGTGTGCTGAGGGGAGAACCCACTCTGTCAGTCACAGCCTGTCCTATCACAGCCTGTCCTGTCACACCCTGTCCTGCCAGTCACAACCCGACCTGTCAGTCACTGCCTGTCCTGTCACTCACAGCCTTCCCATCAGTCACAGCAGTCACAGCCTTCCTGTCAGTCACAGCCTTCCTGTCAGTCACAGCCTGTCCTGGTCCTGTCAGTCACAGCCCATCCTGTCAGTCATAACAGTCCTGACCTGTCACACCTTGTCCTCTCAGTCACAGCCTGTCCTCTCAGCCACAGCCTGTCCTGTCACTCACAGCCTGACCTGTCAGTCACAGCCCATCCTGTCAGTCACAGCCCATCCTGTCAGTCAGAGCCCAACCTGTCAGGGCTCCCACATCTTCCAGCTCTGCCACACCTTTCCCCCCTAAATGTCTACTGTGCCCCTTTGACTGAACAAACCCAACATTTACCATCCCAAAGGAGCCCCCACCACTCCCTTTCTCTTCCACACGCCTGCCCAGACGATGATGACTAGAAAAATAGAAGAAAATAAGTAAAAGAAATTAAAAACTCTTTTCTCTCTCTGGCAGAGTTTTGCCTCTTAAGAAATGAGAAGTAGCCGTGACCCCAAATTCACTGCAAGGTTCAGCGTTTGCTTTTTGGTGAATTTTGCATGAAGCACCTCTTCCAGAAGACATAACAATATTTATTCTTTCTACATAAAACACAAGGAGCCCTTGCTTCCAGCACAGCTCCCTCTCCTTGTATAGCCCAGCTCCACAGCCTGTTCCTTTTGCATCTGCTTGCTCTGGGATTGCTTATTTCCTTTTTTTTTTTTTTTTAATAAGCAAAACCCTAAAGTCTTGTCCTGGTGCTCCCTTAGAGCATCCCTGGCCACCCTGAACTGGAGCTCCTGGAGGAGCTGCTGCTCAGGAGAGACCAGGTAGCCCCTGAGGACACTTCTGGAGCTCTACAGGGGCTCCACCTGCTCTGGTCTCCACAGAAAACCAACCATCCAAGCAAACACATCCATTATTTCTTTCCAGAGGTTAATTTCTTGGAAACATCTCACCTTGTTTTTGATCCACTGTGGATGGTACAGGAGCTGAGCAGGAGGGAAGAGAGAGAGAAGAAAGGCAGCTCCACCAAAAGCCACATAAACAGCTGAATGAATGAAAAGGATTAAAAATAACACCCAACCCCGAGGTGAAATTAGGAGACATAAATGGCTAAAACAGGAGCTTGATGCTATTCCAAGTGTTTTGACACGGGAGCATGTTTCCCATTCCACCTCTCCGCCGAGAGGGTTTCTCTTCGAATTAGATGAACCATAAAATAGAGAGGAAATTTAGAACAACACAGTAAAATGGTGTTTTACAGCCCTTTCCACAGAAGGTTTTCCCTTGAAGAGCTCTTACACTCTGGGCCTTGTCTACGCACTGTCACCAGACAGCTCGGGCTGCACCAGTCGCATTAAAGCGTTTCAGTGCCCGTCGGAGCAGCCTTTCCATGGAGAGGTGCTTTATAAGGGAGAGTAACTGTTCCCATATGGAAAGGAGTGATGATTTGGGAAGTCCCTCTGGTTAATATTATGAAGTGCTCGCTCTGAGCTTTTGCTGTATCGTGAAACGACTCAAGGTCAGGGCACAGCCCTGTTCTCCTGCAGGGCCTCCAGGACATCCCTAATGGAATAGAGACAACAGAGAGACTGAGTTCAGCTTTGATCAGGGGTTTATGGGCCAAAGAAATTGTCTGGGACAGGAGGAAATTGTTCTCTATGCAAGGAAAGGAGATGGGAGTAATGAAGGTTTTATAGAATCCAAGAATTATTTGGGTTGGAAGGGACCTTAAAGCTCATTTTGTTCCAACCCCTGCCATAGCTGGGGAACCTTCCACTACCCTCAGACAACACAAGTGTGGAGGGGATGAAACTGGGATTTGAAGTGGATTCACAGGGAAAGGTGTGTGGGTGAAAGAGGAATCTGTGTGAAGGAGGAGGGAAGGTTGGGTTCCCTTTTGTGTCAGTGATGGAAAGCACTGGAGGAATATCCTGGCATATCCTGGCATCCCTGCCCATGGCAGGGGGTGGAATGAGATGATCTTCAAGGTCCCTCCAACCCAAAGCATTCCCTGATTCCATGAATACACTCAGAGAGGCTGGAGCAGGGGCACTGCTGGGGGCACTGGTTATCACCAGTGGCCTGAGCACACGGATCCTGGGATGTTGGAGCTCACAACTGAAGCTGGGTGTGTGTCAGGACAATGTTGGAGCCCACAACTGAAGCTGGGTGTGTGTCAGGACGATGTTGGAGCCCACAATTGAAGCTGGGTGTGTGTCAGGACTGGGACAACAAGGGCAGGAAAACTGAAGATGCTGGAGCAAGTAAACTGCAGAATAACTGAGCCCCAAGGAAAGGCTGGGCCAGAAAACCCCCCAGGCAACCAACCAAAGGAGAATGGTGTTGACTCAGGCAGCTAAATCAGTGAGATCAGCACTAAATCAGTGCACAATATGGGGTGGTCCAGGGTTCTGCAGCTGGTGGCTGTTGGAAATCAATGTCACTCTGGTCTCCATAAGGCTCTCTTTATACTCAGTAGCTAAGATATGAAAGGTATGTCATAAATTACAGATTTTAAGGTAAAACCAGACCATCTGCCCTAAAGAACACGGGTTTCAATTTTTTCCTGCTTAGAAACAACCATCAGAGCATGAAAACTTCATCCAGCTGGTCTTGCAGAGGAAGAGCACACACTCTCACCTTTTCATTGCACAGCCGTGCTCAGAGACACATTTTGGGCTGCCTAGAACAAGGTGAATTACTGTTCTCGGACACAACCAGCCCAGATATTTTTGTCCTTAAAATCCGTTACAGATGAAACCAACATGCTTTTCCAGTTACCATCAAAAACCTTGTGCACGTGGGGATAAAAGGTGATTATAAAAATATCCCGGTGATTATAAAAATATCCCAGTGCCCATGTGAGCAACTGCTACCTCGTCCTGTTGGTCCAAAGCCACGTTGCTCTGGGTGGCACATGAACAAAGACCAGATGATGCTCTGGGCCCCAGAGAGGGTCTAGATTTACACAGCACATCCCAAACCCCTCGGTGTGACCGAGGGACCTGCTGGAGCCAGCATGTGCTGCACGATCCTGGAAAACCAAGCAGTTTATTTTAGGAGCCTGCCTATGGATTGAGGAGCTTACATTTGGGCTCCTAACTGGAAAATATCCCAAGTCTATAAAGAGATCAAGATGTTTCCCTTTTCCATCACAATCACAACCCTCCTGGACCATTAGAGGTGAATCTCTTCTAAGAACTGGAGTCGTGACACTGAGTCACATCCTTGGCTCTTTGGAGGTGTCCGGTTGCTCTCTGAGCTTGTTGACTCTGCTCCAGTCACTTGCCTTATTTCCTGGACTTATCTTCTCTACCAGATTTCCCCTCCTCTCTCTCCCTCCTGTGGCTCATAAACACTTGAAATCTCCTGTAAAGCCAATCTGGGCTCACAGCCTGTTGTGAGTACAAGCAGCAGCAGATAGCAGCAGATAAGGAGCCAAGCCACATTGTCTTTTTCCAGCCTGCAGCGAGAGTTCACTTTTAAATCTGAAAATTGTTTGCTTAAGGAAAAGGAAATGTGCACGTATGTGCTGGGGGGCAGCGAGAGAGGGGAGGAAAAAGAGGAAGGGAGCTGTTTAAGAGCCCAGATTGGGGCGTAGGAAAGGGAGGATTGATGGAGATTGATGAAGGAAGTTCAGCGAAGGTCCCGGTGCAACAGGCACTTGTAAACCCTGTGCTCCTGTTATCCTGCCCTGTTCCTAAACATCAGACCATTCCCAAAGGGGAGGAGGTGTTTCCGCAGCAGAGCCCTTGGATGACCAACCATCTCCCTCCAGGCACTCCCAGGCCAAGCTTTGCTGCAGTTTTGCTGCAGTGACACCCAGTTGCTCCAGCCATGGGGAAGGACTTCAGGCTGTGTCCACATGAGAGAAGTTCTGCTGAGCCACCGTGCTGATGGTGGGACTTAATCCCTGAACTGCTAAAAAAATCCCAGTGTGAACACACTTGTACCCAGTGCTCAAACTGGAACGGTAGGAAATCTCTATCCCTGCTATCTGTCATCCTGTGTGCATGAAAAGTGCTACATATTCGTGGTTACAGTGACCGACAAATGAGCTCTCTCAGGTGCAGCTGCCTTGGCTCCTGTTTGATGGCACAGGACAATGTCTGTGCTGGGGGTGCTGTGGAGGGGTGGGAATGCTCCTGTGGTGGAGGAAAACTGTGGAGCTCTGTGGATATAAATGCTTTTCCATCCCTCCCTGTGTGAGGCAGGGATGGTCCCTTCAGCTGTGCCACTGCAAGGATGCGGCAGAGCTGCCAGGTTTGGGTCACAGTGGCAAAACATTCCTATGGGAAGAGAAATCTGCTCAGAGAGAGCACATCCAGCAGCCTCAAAATGCTTCTCTCTGAACTATGCAGAGTTTCCTTTTGATCTCTGAGGTGCTGAGATATTCCAGCTTCCATGAATCAGATAATGACCCAGGGCCCGAGGCAGCCCAGGTCTGAAGGGAATGATAAAGGCAGTTTGTGATCCTTGCATGGCAAGTGCTATGTAAATCTATGAACTGATCTCCTGATGGTGCTGCAGGCAATAAAACCCGCTGTTGTCTCTGCTGGGTGCGAGATTCAGACCTTCTTCTGGGGTAAATTTGGAGACATAGATGTGTATTCCTTGAGAAGCTGGGATACAGCAGGGATGCAACCAGCGCAGGGAAATCTGAGGGGCTGATCCTCCTGTCTGAGCACACTTAGGATCCAGGCAGCTCTAAGGTGCATGTGCATGCACACACGTTTTTACACAGCTTTCAGAGCAGGTACCCTTACAGAATAATCTTGGGGAACAAACATACTGGAAACAACCAGAAACAGGAGAAATTACTATTGAATTGTTTGGGTTGGAAGGAACCTTAAAGAGCACTCATTCCAACCCCTGCCATGGGCGGGGACACCTTCCCCAGGCCAGGCTGCTCCAATGCCTCATCCATTATAAGGATTGAGAGAATAGAGAAGAAATTGGACTGGCCATTGATGCCTTCTTTATCAGTGGCCCAGGCACGCCTCATTTGGAAAACTCATTTCCTGGGATCAGAGAGGCTCTGATGAAGCTCCAGGAGCTGAAAGAGGAATATGAGCTGCTAATTGAACTGGTGACCAAGTGGCAGCTCCTCGACCTGCACCGAGTGGACTGCAGAGCAAAGTCTGTACCTATAGAAGGAAACAGTTCCTGGTGGGACTGACAGGACTCCCTGGCCCTGGGAATGGCTGTGGGAGTCGAGGACTGCTGGCCTTTGGCACATGTAACTTGAAGAGTTTATTTCACAGGCCTGTCCTTCATTTTTTCTGTGTTTTGGTTCCCCATCTGCAAAGCAGAGATAATGGCAGGGCTGCATTGCCCAAGCCCCTGTGAGATAACTCTGCCCATGGCAACGAGGGCAGTGCAGATAGCAGGGGGTGCTGAGGGCACAGAGCTGCCTTGTGTCAAGCCTGGCTTTGGCTGGGAAAGGATGGAGCAAACCAGGAGAGCCTCCCTTCAGCCATCCTTTCCCAGAGAAACTGGGTGCAGGTCTCACACATGAGGAGTGGCTGAAGGACCAGATGAGTTAATTTTAGGCTGGAGGTGCAGCTCAATCCGTGTGGATTCTTTGCTCCATCACAACTTCTCACCTCCCCACCCCATCTCTGACCTCCCTCAGGACAATCCTTCATCTTGCTCATGTTTACACATCACCACTGAAGTAGAAGGGCAATGAAAACAGATGGCAGCCGCAAACTCCCAGCTCCTGTGGCTGAGCTGCCAAAAAATGGCCTCAAAAAACAGGGGGTGGAAATCTGAGGGACTGGAGAGCTGCTAAAATCCCAGCCCTGAGTCCCTAGCTGAAGGCAGGGAAGGTCTTTTTGGGCTTTCCCTGGCCTGGACGGTCTGTGGTAGAGTGGTTTGAGCTCCTGTTCTCCATCCTGGCCCATTTCCTGGCTCCCTGTGACACTTTGATTCATAGTGCCCATCCACCCAGAACCACCCAGGGAAATGGCAGCTGAGCCAGGCAGCCTCAGTCATTCGTGTTCCCCTCAGGGGGAGGAAGAGAGGCTGAAGATAAGATCGATTCATTTGAGCCAGAGCCCATTTTTCACTGGCCAATTCCAAGCGTGATCCCTCCAGGAGCAGCAGGATGTGATCCCTCCAGGAGGAGCAGGTTGTGATCCCTCCAGGAGCAGCAGGATATGATCCCTCCAGGAGCAGCAGGACATAATCCCTCCAGGAGCAGCAGGATGTGATCCCTCCAGGAGCAGCAGGACATAATCCCTCCAGGAGCAGCAGAATGTGATCCCTCCAGGAGCAGCAGGATGTGATCCCTCCAGGAGCAGCAGCACTGCCACTGTCCTCAGTAGAGTCAACTCCAAGTGACGTGCAAGAAGATTCTTTACCCTCAGAGTTGCCTTTCCTTGGCTGGTTCCCCCTGTAGGATGCCAACACTTCCTGGGCACCAGGACATTTAGGTCTGCCCCAGACCCAAGGACTGATCCCGTGCCTCAGTGTCCCCACTCCTGTTCACCCAGACTTTGGAGCCTCAAACCCAGGGGTTTTTGCAGCCCTGGTGAGAGCTCCTTGTCTGGAGAGCTCTGGTGATGGTTCCTCTTCAGCTTGGCACGAGACAGGCAGTCTCCCATTTCCCATCCTATTATCCTCTTCATAAAAACCAACTTTAACAGGCCTATTTTATAATGCTTGGGTTTTGTTTGCTACTGTAGTCGTCAGCCAGCAGCCAGATGGCAAGGCAGCACAGGCCAGTGTTCCAAGGAGCTTTCCAAGCTCCTGGTCGAGACAATGACACAACTGAGGACAAATAAACAGAAACAGGAGCAGAACATCAGCGAGTGCAGAGCACCAGGACACGGGAGCAGGAGGAGACCAGCCCTGGACTGAGGATCAAAGAGGTGCCTCAACCACAGGAGGAGTCCAGCTCATGGCTGCAGCCTTGCCCTGGTCCTCTCTGCTGCAGCACCCAGTGGAACATGCTTCAGGAAAGGGTACAAGGAGTGTCCTGGAGAAGGATGTAACAGCACTGCATGGCAATTGCTTTTTTTTTATTCTTTCTTTGTTACAAGATGTTCTGCAAATGCATAAATTCTGTTTTCCTGTGTCCTCATGTTCCTTGTGCCCCAACTCACCCCATTCTTCCCTCTGTGTCCTCAGCTGCTGACTTTTGCAAAATCTGTACAAATTTAATGTGACTGGGACAACCAACCTTTAGAGATTGTTTGGTTGAAATCAGCCAAGGAGGTGGAGAGGAGAGGGGAGTTAGAGCAGAGGGATGAGTGGGGGCATGGTTCAAGCTTCCTGTCAAGAGCCCAGCTCCCCCTCCTGCAGCCCCCAAATGCTCACAAATGTCTCTTGAATTCAGACTTTTTCCCAAGTGTTTTCAAATTTGAAATGTCCTGGTTTGGTAGTTGTCAAGTGCTTATATTTTTGTTTCCATCCATTTTGTTTCAATCCCCATTTGATTAGAAATGTTTGATTCTATTTCAAACAGCACCAAAGCTCAATATTTAGGTGTTTCAATTCTTTCAAAAATAAATATTCCTATTTTCATGACTCCTACTCCCCTTTCTCTTTTTTTAGCTGGAATAGTCAAAGCTTCAAAATCACTGATGAATGAGAAAGTGCATTTTTTGCCCTGGCTGATGGAATTGAGTTTAATGGGGCCATGATACAACCAGCTGTCGGGAAACTCTGTTTTTAGGTCTGAAAGCTAAAAGGTGATTACACTGCTGCCATAAATACAATGATTTGCCAGTTGTAGTTTGTTCCTGATGCATCTGCAATATCAGAGGGCTTGGCAAGGGTTGGGCTGAAGGATGAGGGATGAGGGCAAAGCAGAGTGTATGGACACCCTGCCCAGGGTCTGTCTGCCTGGGAATTCCAGAGACAGCCCTGGTGTCACCCAGGGGGGAGATTCACATTCCCCAGCATGAATTTTCTCCTGGGCAGCCCGTACAGCCCCGTGGGGATTGTCCCTCTCCATCCCCTGTGCAGATCAATGGGTCTGGGAAGGAAACTATCCCCTCCTGCCTCCCACCTCTTTCCATCCCTCTCCAAAGCAATGCCCCAGATTTTGCCCTGGAATAAAATCAAATCCTCTGAAATTTACTGCAGTGTTTATGAAAATTTCCAGCTCTTTTGTCTCCTGAGGAAGGAGCCTTACCCTGGAAAACTCACCATCCCAAACACCTCCTCCCCCAGTGCAAGTGCTGGCTCTGGGCACACGGGCACAGCATGAGAGGAGTCGCTGCAGGAGGGTGAATTATTCTTTTGAAATTGCTTCTGACACTAAAAAGTCCCTTGTGCTGGGTGTTGTGATTCTGGCCAATTCAGAAAGGGATATTTTTGGAGTCTGGATGTCCTCACTCCCTATTTTCCTCAGGAAAATGGCTGTAGCTCCAGGTGAGCCAGCTCCAGTGATTGCACCAGGTGAAACCACAATGCTTAGGGGAAAAGTGTCCCTCCTGCAAAACTGCAGCTTCAAAATCCCATATTTCCCAGTGCACAAGTGTAATGGATCACAGGTCATTTCTCTCTATTTCCCCACCCCATGTGTGCACTTTTAACCTGTTAAATTCAGATCATCTGCCAAGGTGGTGACAATCATTCCAGCTTGAGAGAAATCCTGTCCCTACACAGGAGCACAACCAGTTCCTCTGGAATTACTCAGATTTTTCATGCTATTGAACAAAATACAAGGTCACCCAGAGAAAGATGCTGCACTTGGTGGCACGTGGAAATACCAGCAAGTGTTTTCACCGAGGCCAAGACCTTGCTGTTCTTTGCTTCAGACTCCTCCTCTCACTCAGGGCAGCTTCACAAGGCACAGAAAGGTTTCCAGTTTTGAAGGCATGAGATTATTCACCGCCCTGACGAATCCCAAAATTGCCAAGGAAAGATGTACATCATGGTATTTTCCACTTGGCTGGGCAGCATTGGATGGACCCAGCTGGAGGTGAGCAGCCTTGGCAGACAAGGAGAAGGATGCTGGAGCTTCCCACGCTGGGCAGGGCAGAGCAGCACCACCCAGAGAAAGACCTGCTCTCTGTGCAAAGAAGCCAGTTTCTGCTCCCTGAGCACTAAAACTCTGATTTAACTCCTTGCTGCAGGGGAATTCAATGATGCAGAGGGTAGAGCTCAAACCTGGGTAGAGTGGCAAGTCAATCAGGTTTGCTGGGGTTGGGGAATCTCTCTGCAGTTCTGTCTGGGCCTTTTTAAATGACTGTGGAGGAACGAGCATGGGCAGCTCCAGAGAGGCTGGTTGGAAGGCAGTGAGTGGAATATCTGCCTTTATTTAAGTTGGAAGCAGCACTGCTCTTGCTTTTCTATTGCCCACTGAGGTCACCTCTGCAGCCTTTTGCTCTGACTCCCTCCTGCTGGGACCCACCGGCCTCTCTGCCCATCAGAGGTGTTTTTCTTTGCTCTGCTGGTTCCAGGCTCTCTGGGAGAGCTGCTTGGAAGCCAGAGCCTGTCACCAAACCAGAGCTGCACCTCTGCCAAATGATTCATTTCTCCTGACTTCAGACTTTATATATATATAAGCATATATTTACATATGTAAAACCTACCACAGCAGTGGCTGGGAGGTACCAGTGCCCTCCTGTGACATGTTGTCCCCTGGTTTTGCTCCAGGGATCCTTGTCCCCAGCCAGGAGGGGTGGGATGGGGGTCACTCTCTTGGGGGCAGCTGCTTTGAGCAGGGATTGGGTTCAACTCCCAGCTGTAGCAAAGCTCAGACCAAGCAAGACAAACCATCCCACTGTCTGGCTCCAGCATCGTGGCACGGTGCTCTGAGAGCAGATCCCAACACTCAGCTGAGGTGTGAAGGACGTGCAAGATGATCCAGACCTTCTAAAGAATTAGAGTCTTTTCTAAGATTAGTGATTCTAATGATTCTATGAACATTCCATGAGTCTGTGACTCCATGATTCCAGGATTCCATGATTCTATGACCCAGTCACAACCTGTCAGCTGTGGTTACTGGGCTTTCTTTAACCAACCACATGCTCTGGCACAAACTTGGAGGCAGATTCAGGCCCAAGGGGGTGGCCACAGAGGCACATGGAGGCACGACCCAGGCTGGGGTGTAATTCCCTCAGACCTGGCACTGATTGCAAAGCCAGGCTGGGGAAAGGGTGGGTGTTTTCACACGGGTTTACACCTGGAGGGCTCAGGGTCTGAGCTGAAACCAAGGACTTTAAACCATGCAGGAGGTGGGCTGGGGCTCTGGGGGAACCTGAGAACTGACCCCACTTTGGTAGAGCTGAGGTTCCCCTGGGCACAAAGCCAGGGCAGGACCCACCCAGGAGGGATTGCACCAGCCTTGAGGTGCTGCTGTAACCCAGGGAGCTTCCCTTTCTGTGGGGCCCAAAATGGGCACTGTCAGACCTGTCAGGGCACAGCATTCCCAGGACACCCCATGGACTGACCAGTGCTCAGATCACCCCAGCAAGGACTCACTTCAGTCTGGGCTTGAGGCTCTTGGGTTTCCACTCCCAGGTACTCTCCATGGGTGATCCTGGGCGAGGTGCTGTGCCAGGAGCCACCCACAGAATCACAGAACCACGGAATCAACCAGGTTGGAAAAGACCTCTGAGATCATTGAGTCCAACCTTTGACCCAACCCCACCTTGTCACCCAGCCCATGGCACTGGGGCCACATCCAGTCTCACCTTCAACACCTCCAGGGACGGTGACTCCACCCCCTCCCTGCCCAGCCCATTCCAATGGCTGATTACCCTCTCTGGAAAGAATTCCTTCCTAATATCCAACCTAAACCTCTCCTGGCACAGCTGAAGACCCAGCCCTCTTGTCCTACTGCTGGTTCCTGGGAGCAGAGCCCGACCCCCACCTGGCTCCCCCCTCCTGTCAGGGAGTTGCAGAGAGTCAGGAGGTCTCCCCTGAGCCTCCTCTTCTCCAGGCTGAGCCTCCCCAGCTCCCTCAGCCTCTCCTCACAGCACTTGTGCTCCAGTCCCTTCCCCAGCTGGACACACTCCAGCCCCTCAGTGTCCAGCTCCCTGTGATGCTTTGCTCCTTGTTGGCTTCCCAAACCATATCTGTGGAGCTCCAGAGCACAGCCCACAGTCTGTGCCAGGGCCTGTTTGCACTTTGGGATGGGTTTGCAGTAGGGAATGAGAACACTCCCTCACCACCCAGGGCTGCCATGAACACAGGCAGGATGATGTCATGTGCACATGGAGCAGGAATGAGCATCCAGCAGAGACACCTAGGCAGCAGGAGGGACACAGAAATCCATGGGGTCACCCCTGGGAGAGGGGTATCCAAATCCCCACGGCTCTCACATCCCTGGGGATGGGAGTGCTTTTCCCTGGGAGCACCCGTGGTGTCACCATGCCATGAGGCTTTTGTGGGCCATCCCACCACATCCCATCAAACACAGACTGTGCCCTGCAGGATCCGTGGATGCTCCTTCTTTCCCTTTCTTTTCACGGTTATTTTTTGTTGTTGTTTTTGCTTTATTGGTCTGAGCAGATGTTCTAAACATCTGGCAGCAGCATGTTTGTTCTGTAGGCCCTTCTGTGTTGTGTTAGTGACAAAGCAGCAGAGAAAGGAGCAGGAATGGCTCTGGCACATCTTTTGCTGCACAATCCAGATGTTTTGGCATCTGTGCTGC
Source organism: Chiroxiphia lanceolata (assembly GCF_009829145.1). Classification (NCBI taxonomy): domain Eukaryota; kingdom Metazoa; phylum Chordata; class Aves; order Passeriformes; family Pipridae; genus Chiroxiphia; species Chiroxiphia lanceolata. Next base: position 6,203,284 of record NC_045659.1, on the reverse strand, counting down.
TTTTCTGCTGGTGCCAAGTGGCACCCTATGGCTGTCCTGCCATGGCCCCAGTTAAACTAGGCATTTCCAGTGTCTCCCAGTGCTAGGAAGCCTAGTTTTGAGAAGTGGTACAGAAGGAGATGAATAATCAGCGGGGTTAAGTCTGAGGTTTGGCTTTGGTAGGCTCCACTCCATGACCTGGGGAAGGAGCCTCTCCGGTGTGCTCCAAGTGCCACGTAGTAAAGTCCTGGCTGGAAGTTTTCCCTGAAGAAAAGTGATGATGAAATCCCACTTTATTTCCTAAGCGCAAAGATTTCACAGGCTCGCCTCAACTGCAGAGCAGAAACACTGGTAGGAAACTACAAATCAGTAGTTTATTTAAAGAAAAGAGACAACCCAATCCTTAACAAAAATAAATGAGGGGCATGAGGGAAAACATTTGTTTTTCCACTTTTGAGCTGAGAAGTCCATTTGTAATGTGCGTGTGGAAAAAAAACCGCGCAGGGTTGTGGCCAAGCTGCATTTGGGAGCATCCCCCGTGTGTCACCAGCCCGAGGGCAGCTCTGCAGCTGTGGTTTGAACCACCCGCCTGCAGGGAGCAGGCAAGTCCTTCCTCCACAGCCCCACTGGCCCAGCTCTCCTTTCTGGAGACAGCACTGTCTGGAAGCAGTGTCTGTCTCCCTGAATATTCACTGATAAAGCCGGGGCTCGCTGCTCCAGAAGTGAAACAGGGAATTTATCCCACACCTCCACGGAGAGCAGAGTGCTGGGAGACTGGAGAGTGTAAAAATCATGTCAAGGCACAAAAAGTCCTTGGCCTGGGCTTCGGGTTGTGAAAGTTGAGGTTGCTCTGCTGACATCAATCCTGATTTGCTGCAGGGAGGTGAGGAATTCCGTGATTGCAAAGGCATATTCCCAAGCCAAATTGTCCTCCCGTGCTGTGGTCGGAGCAGTAAAGCTCCAAACCAGCTGGCTGTTCTGTCTTCCCTCAAACCAAAAGGGGATTTGTGTTTTTACCATATTGCCCATCAACTTCAATTATCTTCCTTATCCCTCTCTGTGGGAGAGAAGATCCCTGAAGTGAGCCAGGAGGGGAAGAAATACATATTTACAGAAACAAGTGTGTTAATTCTCCCATCTCCCCATCTCCAGGGGAATGGATAGAGAAGGGAGGGGGATGAAACGGGGCTGCTGGATCTTGTTTTGGAGAGAGCTGTTGAGGGGTGCCAGGGGAATGTCTTCAGCTCATCAGCCACTGTGGATGGGGCTTTCAAGGAGTTACAGAAGGATCACGGAGCCCCTGAGGGTTTCAGGTGCCATGGCAGATTGCTGCATCCTATCTCCCAGGTGGCTCAGCTCCCTGCAGAAAGGATGGATTGTTAGTGCCTATCTGGGGATTGGGGTGTGTGAAGGATTAGAGGAATTACCAAAGGCTTGCAGGGCACTGCTGGTGCACTTGGGGTGGGTCAGAAGGTTATCAGCCTGATGGAGAAGCTGTATTTCTTGTATGTCTTTCCACGAGAGGAAGAAACCTCAACTAGGTTGTAAAACCCCACCAATTGCTCCTTCTTGGTGGCACTGTAAGATTTAGGGGACATCCAGGAGTCTCCTGTGCCTCAGGGCGGTGACTCCTGAAGGAGGATGGGGTCCACAGAGTCGTTCTTCTCCTACTGGGACCTGCCAGGGGGCTCAGGGTGGAGGGCAGCTGGTCAGATGGGGCATGAACAGAACTGAAAGAGGGCTGTGAGCTCCCCAGGGCTGCCAGGGGAACGTCCCTGCCAGAGAGACAAGCGAGATGAGAAAATGCAGAACTGCTTCATTTGTCTCTCTCAGTTTGGGGAAGTGAGAGGGAAAACTCCCACTGCAAGTGCTACAAAACAGATCCAGCAGGAGCATTTGCACAGTCTTGGAGAAGGAGGATGTTTTCTTTGAGTTTGGAAGGAGGCAGCCCAGCCCAGACAGAGAAACCATGGTCCTCATGGGCACAGGGAACATCCTTCCATCCAACACCTGTGTGTGCCTCAAACAGGGGAGCCACGGGCTGGTCACACAGTGCAGCCCCAAAACTGCTCAAGCCATTGTCTGCAGCCCAGACAGCAACGATTTCCACCTCTCCATGAAGATGCTTTCTTCCACCTCTCCATGAAGATGCTTTCCTCCTCTTTCCCCACCCTTGCCCCTAACACACCGAATCCATGGGGACAGAGAGGGCTCTGTGACGGCCCTGGGGGGAGCTGGTGGAGCAGAGCGGGGTCCAGCCCGTGCCGCGGGTCCTCCCCGCGCTGAGCTGCCGCTGCCTGGCTCCCAGAACACTCTGAAATGCTGGCACCTTGTGGCAGCTCGGAAAAATAACATTTATACCGAGGCCAAACGTGCTTCTTTGAAAAATCCCTTGTTGTTTCAGATCCCGTTGGATGGGGAAGAAATTCTGACAAGCGGGGGCAGAAATTGGGTCCGTTTGTCTGGGGGGAAGAGGGGATGTGGGAGTCCTGCTCCTCCCACTACCCTATTTCTGAGCAGCCCTGTCCCCTCCAGAGGATGTGGTTATCAAACAACAAACTTCCTCGATGGATTTGGATGCCATATTTTGCCCTGCCTGTGGTATCTGGGCTGGGGGGCTCTGTCAATCAGCTGAGGAAATGAGACCACATGAGACATTTTCCCTCATCCTGGAGATCTCTCTCGTCTGATTTTGGAAGATCTAAGAAAGCTGAGACTTGAGGGCAGATCTGTCCCCACCAGCCAGTGCCAGACATATTGCAAGGGTTAAAAATATCTGTAGGTTTGGCTCAGATCTTGTCCAGCTCTTTTTGCCAGATGGATTATCAGCCAAGCTGGGAATTCTCCTCCAGCAAAGGAAGATTTGTTTAATCCATTGGAACAAGCGAGTTCCCACAGTTACAGTTCCAGGTTGATTCCTACAGGTGCTCAGTGGGTGCCAAATCTCCTCACTGAGAGCCTGGACAGCCCTCCCAGACATGCACAAATTTTTATCTCAGTGCATTAAGTTGTCAAGAGCAACTCCCATCCCTCCCTCCCGCTTCTACATCGCTCCAGGTGTGGAGAACCTGTCTGGATGCTCCAGGAGCTCCCGTGGCCCTCACTGCTTCACTGCTCTGGAAATGTCTTGGGGACCTGGAGCCAGTTAATAGAACAGGAAGCACCAAATAATGTATATTTTATATATATAAATAACTCGGTAACAGGGGTTACAGGAACAGCCGGGTTTGCACACTCTGGTGGCACTGGGACAGAAACTGGGACAGCTCCCAGGTGTGGTCCATGGCAGTACACTCTGGGGTGTCAGCAGGGCCATGCCTTGGTCCTCTGAATCTGCCCAAGAACCAGTCCCCTGTCAGCCCAGAAGGGAATCCAGGATTCAGGACAAGTCCAGGTCGGTAGCACAGAGTGGACACATGTCCCACTCCACGGCCCAGTCCTGCTGGGCATCAGCTCTCCCAGATCCTCCCTTAGCTCCCCTGAGCTGCCTGGCCTGGCCAGGCTGAGGCTCAGCCAGCTGGGCCATGGCCATGGCCTGTCCCACTCCAGAGCTGAGGGATGGGAACTCAAAAAACCTGGAAAGGCTGACGCAGACCCAGGTGTCCACATGTCCATCCTGATAACCCAATGGGCTCCTTCCTTCTCCTCCGTGCCTTGGCTTGGACATAGGAGGATGGGAAAGAGACTGGGAGACCACGGAGACTGGGGGATCCACGGATGTGTGTCAGAGAGATTGGGGGATCCATGGATGTCATGGAGACTGAGAGATCCAGGGATGTCATGGAGACTGGGGGATCCACGGATGCGTGTCAGAGAGATTGGGGGATCCATGGATGTCATGGAGACTGAGAGATCCAGGGATGTCATGGAGACTGGGGGATCCATGGCTGCCATGGAGACTGAGAGATCCATGGATGTCATGGAGTTTGGGGGATCCATGGATGTCATGGAGACTGAGAGATCCAGGGATGTCATGGAGACTGGGGGATCCATGGCTGCCATGGAGACTGAGAGATCCATGGATGTCATGGAGTTTGGGGGATCCATGGATGTCATGTAGATAAGAGATCTCCATGAGAGAGACATGGATGTCATGGAGACCAAGAGATCCATGGATGCCATGGAGACCGAGAGATCCATGGATGCCATGGAGACTGAGAGATCCATGGATATCACAGAGGCTGGGGGGAGCCATGGATGTCATGAAGACTGGGAAGCCATGGATGTCATGGAGACTGAGAGATCCATGGAGACTGGGGGAGCCATGGAGGTGTTTCCTGCAGAACATCTCCTTCTCTCACCGCCCTTGGAAGGACCAGGGTGGCCACACACTCCCAGGAGGATTTCTTGGGAAATGTGTGTGTTGGCAAAACGTGCTGGGTTGTTTCTGAGAAAAAGAACCCACTGGTAATGAATGTGCTGAGGTAACGTTTTCACAGCCACCATGGGCATGGAAGATGATGTTCATAGAGAAAAGACCAACTTAAGATACATCAGCTGCAACAGTGGGAAAGAACAGACTCGCTTTTGGGGCAAGATCCTTCTTCAGTGACTGCTTTGTGCCTTTGTTTTATGGGTGAGCAGCCTGTGAGCCATTCTTTACCCTGAGAGAGGATTCTGACATATAAGCCCAGCTCTAAATAGCTTCCTCCTTTATTGGAAATAACCATTGGCACAAGCTGCCACGGGAAGTGATGGATTCTCCATCTCTTGAAGTCTTTAAATCAAGACCGGATGCCTGTTTGGAAGAGATGTACAGCCAAGCAGAAATTATTGGGCTCAGAGTAGGAATAAGGGGATGGACTCATATGGCCTGTGTTAGACAGGAAGTCAGCCTGGATAATCTATGGTCCTTTCTGGCTTTAAGATCTCTGAAAGTTCAGATCTGCAGCCAAAGTGTGGAGCTCTTCACGTGCCTGTAAAAGAGCAGTGCCCTGGGGGACGGGAAAACCTTGAACTGCTCGGGAAGCTCCCAGTGCCCACAGATTTATTGTCACTGGGACCTGAAGTGATGCCTTTTCACAGTAGATTGTCTCTTCTCTGGACTTTAGGTGGGAGAAGAGCTCAGAGGGCCAGACAGGGACCCTGGGGGGCAGGCAGGGCAATGTGGGATGTGGGTTGCAGCCCTACTTGGGGTGCTGGAGGTGCCACCCAGAGGTGCCAGTGTGGAGAAATGCTCTGACACGGCCCATTCAGCCTGGGTGTGGCTGCCCAGCTCTGCTGTCATGGGATGGCCCTGGGGAGGAGGAAAGAGGGTCTGGGGAAGATTTGGGACATTGCCTTGAGTGTCAGCTCGTGTCAGGCTCAGTCCTTCACACTCACTGCCAACATCCCCCCACGAGGTGACCTCTCCCCAGGAGGATGATGAAACTTGGTTGCTCTGCCTGGTGCAGTAAAACTAAACCTCGGACTCGTTTTCCAGCTGATTTAATAAGGAAAGAGCCTGTTCCCCGTGAATTCTGTCTCCCTGAAGGAGAAAAGGGGCAGAAAAGGAGCCTTTATTCAGCCACGAGCCTTTCTGCACCTGCCAGACCTGCGAGCTCGGTGAGAGGAGGGTGGTTTGTGGCTCATCCCTGACATCCCGGCAGTTGGGGATCCAGCCGGGATTGCAGTGTGGCCGGGCGGCGGCAGGCGGCTCCCGGGGATGCTGCTCAGCCACAGCCGCCTGCGGGCTTCAAACACTTCCAGAAAGGCAGGGAAGGAGAGTCTCACTTCAGAGAGAAGCACAATGTAAAGTATTTGGATACATTTAGCCCTGAAAAAAAGAAAAACCCAACGAAAAATAATAAGACGCACCGGGAGCACTCCCGGCTCTGCTGCAGCTCAGACGCTTTTTCATGTAAGGTTAAGTCTTTTAGGTGAAGTCGACAGTTTAAAACTGTCTTAAAGAGCTCAGATTCACCTGAACCTTCAAAACAAGCTGCTTCATCACCGAAGAAGTGCCTCTACATTTCCTCCTCTTTTTAATTTAATTTAAACAAACCCAGAACTTTGCAACCCAAAAGTTTGTGCTGATGGATGAGGACTTGCAAATGGGACTGACTGGCTGCTGATAGCAAAGGGAAGGGAGACTGGGAAAATGTCTTCTTTCATTTCCAAAGGAAAGAAAGAAAGAGGGAAAGAAAGAGGGAAAGAAAGAGGGAAAGAAAGAAAGAAAGAAAGAAAGAAAGAAAGAAAGAAATAAACAAAGAAATAAATAAATAAACAAAGAAAGAAATAAACAAACAAAGAGAAAGAAAGAAAGAAAGAAAGAAAGAAAGAAAGAAAGAAAGAAAGAAAGAAAGAAAGAAAGAAAGAAAGAAAAAGAAAAAGAAAGAAAGGCATTCTGATTTTTTTAGTTGTAGGAAAGGAAGGGCTCCACTATAACAGCAGTGTGGGCTTTATTTGCTCTTGCTTCGAGCTGGAAAATGGGGGTTTAATGCAATTAAAACAAATATCAGCAGAGTCTGTGTGTTTGCTGGAGGGAGAGCACTGGAATCATCTTACACTGAGGCTGGGGAGGTTTGTTGAGCCCCAGGGGACTCAGCAGTGGCTGTGCCAAGCGATGGGTGAATGTGGGCAAATCCTCCCTTTCCTTGTGCTCCAGTTTCCAGCTGTATCAGGAGGAAAACAAAGGGTAACAAAACCTGTGAAGGAGCACTGGCTGTGCTGAGGATGAGTAGTGCAGCAGAAACGGGGCTTTGTCCTGTTTTGTCTCTCTAGGTCCTGCATGGACCTGACTGAGTCAGTTAATCCTACTGTGGGTTTGGATCCCGGGAAGTGTCCAAGCCGGGTTGGACGGGGCTTGGGGCAACCTGGGCTAGTGGAAGGTGTCCCTGCTCATGGCGGGGGTGGGACTGGATGGGCCTTAATGTCCCTTCCAACCAGAGCAGTCTGGGGTCCTGTGATGCTCTGACATTGCTCCGGGGAGGTGCCTGCACTGGCACTGCTCTTTTCAGAGCCCAGACACTTGACCTCTCCCTACAGCTCAGCTCCCGACCGTTTGCAAAGTAAATCCCCTCCTTTCCTCCGGGGGAGAGGGGGTGACAGCACTTCCCTGCCCTACAGATGTCCCGCAGAGATAAACAGCCTACAGACTGTGAGCTTCTCCAGATGCTGCCAGGGAGCCAAAAATAACCCAGGAAAGCAGGATAACACCCTGTCTGGGTGCTCCTGACCTGAGCTCCGCGAGCACAAACCCCACGACAGCGCCGTGATTTGCTCGTGCACGATAAACTTTTGTCAGGGGAGCGCGGACCTCCCTTATTTTGCCTGCGGGGAGCTCACGGTCGCTGGGGGGGACCCTGGGTGAGGATTGCCTTCAGGAGGCGTGCTTGAGCTTCCTGAGGCGCTCGGGACATGCAGGGATCCCTCCTGCTCGGAGCAAACCATCCCTCGGAACGGCGCCTCGGCTCCGGGAGACGCGGCTCCTGCCAAGGTGCTGCCCGGCCCCACCGCCAGTTAACGAAGTGCTTTTGGCGGTGGACTGCAAAGGTTTGGGGGGTTGAAGAGGCAAACCCTCGTCCTAGGGCGCCAGAATGGGAGCAAACTATGGGCTGCAGTGCTACAAAACCTCTAGGCTGGACTTCCAGAGGGCAGATTTCGGCCTGTTCAGAAGACTGGTTCAGGGGGTACCCTGGGAAACAGCCCTGGCAAACAAAGGGGTCCAGGAGGGATGGACATGCTTCCAAAGCAAGTCTTGAACACACAGGAGCAGCTGTCCCTCTGTGCCAAAAGGCAAGCTGGGGGGAAGATGGCCAGCCTGGCTGAACAGAGAGATTTTAAAGGAAATAGGGGAAAAAAGAGAGCTTACCAACTATGGAAAAAAGGGCTGGCTACTCAGGAAGAGTTTGGGAATATAGTTAGGTCATGTAGAAAGAAAATTAGAGAGAGAGAGAGAGGCATAATTTGAATTCAATCTTGCCACTTCTGTGAAGGATAACAAAAAGTCTTTCTACAGATACATCAATAGCAAAGGAGGGGAAAGGAAAACCTCCATTCTTGGTTGGACATGGAGGGGAACATAGCCACCAAAGATGAAGGAAAGGTGTTTAACACCTTCTTTGCCTCAGTTTTCCACAGTAAGACAGGTTGTCCTGAGGAGAGCTGGCTTCTGGAGCTGGTAGACAGAGATAGGAAGCTGAACAGCCCCCCTGTCATCCAGGAGGGAATAGTCAGTGACCTGCTGAGCCACTTGGATCCTCACAAGTCTATGGGAGCATATGGGATCCACTCTGGAGTGCTGAGGGAGCTGGTGGAAGAGCTCACCAAGCCACTCTCCATCATTTCCCAACAGTCCTGGCTCACTGGGGAGGTCCCAGATGATTGGAAGTTGGCAAATGTCACACCCATCCACAAAAAGGGCCGTAAGGAGGACCCAGGAAACTCCAGGCCCGTCAACCTGACCTCAGTGCCTGGCAAGGTTATGGAGCAGATCATCCTGGGTGCAATCACACAGCACCTACAGGATGGACAAGGGATCAGACCCAGCCAGCACGGGTTTAGGAGGGGCAGGTCCTGTCTGATCACTGCCTGGTGGATGAGGGGAAGGTTGTGGATGTGTCTGTCTGGACTTCAGCACAGCCTGGGACACCATCTCCCAAGGCACACTCCTGGTAAAGCTGCAGCCACAGCTTGGACAGGGGCACGCTGTGCTGGGTTAGGAACTGGCTGGAGGGCCAGGCCCAGGGAGTGGTGGGGATGGAGCTGTATCCAGGTGGGATCTGGTCACCAGTGGTGTCCCCAGGGATCAATGTTGGGCCCAGTCCTGTTTAATATCTTTATTGATGATTTAGATGAGGGGATTGAGTCCATCATCAGCAAATTTGCAGATGATGCCAAGCTGGGGGGTGTGTTGATCTGCTGGAAGGCAGGAGGGCTCTGCAGAGGGACCTGGACAGGCTGGATCCATGGGCTGATTCCAAGGGGATGAGGTTCAACTAGGTCAAGTGCTGAGTCCTGCACTTGGGCCACAACAACCCCCTGGAGCCCCCCGGGCTGGGACAGAGTGGCTGGAGAGCAGCCAGGCAGGAAGGGAGCTGGGAGTGGGGATGGACAGAAAGCTGAACAGGAGCCAGAGTGTGCCCAGGTGGCCAAGAAGGCCAATGGATCCTGGCCTGGATCAGGAAGAGTGTGGCAGCAGGAGTAGGGCAGTGATTGTTGGCCTGGACTCAGCCCTGGTGAGGTCACCCCTGGAGTGCTGTGTCCAGCTCTGGGCCCTCAGCTCAGGAAGGACATGGAGGGGCTGGAGCAGGTGCAGAGAAGGGAACAGAGCTGGGGAAGGGACTGGAGCACAAGTGCTGCGAGGAGAGGCTGAGGGAGCTGGGGGGGCTCAGCCTGGAGAAGAGGAGGCTCAGGGGAGACCTCCTGACTCTCTGCAACTCCCTGACAGGAGGGGGGAGCCAGGTGGGAGTCGGGCTCTTCTCCCAGGAACCAGCAGTAGGACAAGAGGGCTGGGTCTTCAGCTGTGCCAGGGGAGGTTTAGGTTGGATATTAGGAAGAAATTCTTTCCAGAGAGAGTGCTCAGCCATTGGAATGGGCTGGGCAGGGAGGGGGTGGAGTCACCGTCCCTGGAAGTGTTGAAGGTGAGACTGGATGTGGCATCAGTGCCATGGGCTGGGTGACAAGGTGGGGTTGGGTCATGGGTTGCAGTGAAGATCTCTATCAGAAGTGGAGATTCCTCAAACCCCAGCATGGTCTGAGGTGGGAAGGCATCCCCAAAAGATGTTCCTTCCTCTTTGGGGTGGAGGCTGTGGTCGTGTGTGCTTCCCAGGGGGGTGGTTTGCCAGGGCTCTGAGTCTCCTGTGTGTGCCCCAGGAGGGGCTGCTCCCTCCCAGCCTTCCCTGCGGGCTCCAGAGGGGAGGAAACACAGGGGTCTGAGAGGAGGGAGTGGGAATTGGGAGTTCCTGACCAGGACTGAAGGAAAAATAAAAATAATCTGGAAAAAGATGAAGTCTGAGCCCCAAATCCTCTTATTTCTTTCCCCTAGGGCTGCAGCCCCTCCTTGCATCCCCTTCTCCAACTCGGGAACCAGCTCCATGCTCAAGCCTTGCAAATCTGTGATGGTTTTGAGCAGGATTGTCAAATCCCAGAATGGTTTGGGTGGGAAGGGACCTTAAAGATCTTCTCATTCTACCCCTGCCATGGGCAGGGACACTTTCCACTACACTAGGTTGCTCCAAGCCCCATTCAGCCTGGCCTTGGACACTTCCAGGGATGGGGCAGCCACAGCCAGGGAAGCCAGGGAAGAATTCCTTCCTGATTTCCAGTCTAAACTTACTCTCTCTATTTCAGGATCCCAGTAAAAGCTCCCAGACAAAGCCTGGGGGGACACAGCTGCTGGTTGAGCCTCTCTTCGTGATGAGAGCCGGGGGGGGTTTCCTCACCAAAGCAGGAGTGAAAGCAGAGCCTCAGCATTTGAATCCTTGTTCTTGAACTGCTTGTGGTTCTCGGCACTGTCCCAAGGCCTCCAAAGGGCTGCATTCATCACACAGCAAAATAACAGCCATCACAATTAATAAACTCTAATGGGCAAGCACAGAATCCAGAGCTCAGGTAAATGGCAGGGACAGAGGATCTTTCCAATGTCTGCAGGACTCACCCCTCCCACTGCCCTCAGAGCCAAAGGCACCACAAGTATTTCCAGAGAACCCCAGAATGGTTTGGGTTGGGAGGGACATTAAAGCCCATCCCAGTCCACCCCCCTGCCATGGGCAGGGACACCTTCCACTGTCCCAGATTGCTCCAAGACCTGTCGAACCTGGCCCTGGACACTCCCAGGGATGGGGCAGCCACAGCTTCTCTGGGCAACCTGGGCCAGGGCCTCCCCCCCTCACAGGGAACAATTCCTTCCCAATATCCCATCTTTCCCTGCCCTCTGGCAGTGGGAAGCCATTCCCTGTGTCCTGTCCCTCCATCCCTTGTCCCCAGTCCCTCTCCAGCTCTCCTGGAGCCCCTTTAGGCCCTGGAAGGGGTTCTCAGGTCTCCCTGGGGCCTTCTCTTCTCCAAGCTGAACAATCCCAGTTCTCTCAGCCTTTCCTCATAGGCAAATCATTTACACATTCCCGACTTATACCTTGCATTTCATGCCCTCACAAACACAGCAGCTGAGATTCCCAGGGCTGGGATTCTTGGAGCACTGGTGGATTTGCTGTTCCTGGCTCCTCTGGGTCCCTGGTTGTCCTCTCCTGACCTCTGTGTGAGCACGGCCAGAGGAGATGGAGAGGGTGGGAGGGTTGGCAGCCACTGGGCCTGGGAGCCAAGGGGTGAGCAGGGCACTGAAAATAAAGCAGCCCCTCAGTGGGTGTTACTGCAGCCGTGCTGGGCCAGGCCAGGCCAGAGAGGAGTGCTGGCTGCCAGCAAAAATCCTCTTGACAACAATTAATGGCACCTAATTACTCTTTCTTTTGTCTTTTATTTAGCAACAGGGCCCAGCCCAGGAAGTCCCAGCTTCCACTGTTGGAGTGTTTTGACTCTGGGGCTGCAAAGGGCTCATTTCTTGGACAAACTTGGAGCTCTCCAAGTTCCTGCTGCTTCTGACCTCCCCTCCATGTCCCCCCAGGGTGTCATTCCCTGCACCATCAGCATCCCCCTCACCATGTCATGTCTTGGCATGGCCCAAGACAGAAAAATTTCCCTCCTTTCCTCTCCAGGTCTCTTTTCCCCCTGTGCCAGGGAAGAAAGCTGCCAGCTGAGAGCCAGAGATAAAAGGAGAAGCAAAGGGCCTGGTCCATGCCCAGTATCCTCCCTGAGCACTGAGAGACACAGCACTGGGATTTCCTGACCCAAAGTGTCCCTCAGTGGATTTTTCTTCCTTGAGTTTCTTGAGCTGGTTCTTGATCTCATGTCAGCCTTTCATCTCTCTGGCAGTGTCTGGGGACATCCGCTCTGTTATCCTGTGGTGGACAAATGGGCTGGATCCGGATCCTGGAACGGCATCTCCAAGGGGATGAAGGACTGGGACCATCTCCAAGGGGACAGAGGACCACAAGGATCGGTTTTAACTGCCTGGAAGGAGCACCCCAATGTTGAACACCAGTGTAGGTGTCCAGGATGCACATTGCACCAGGGTTTTTTGGGATAACCACAAGCCAGTCTGTGCCAGAAGAAAAGGCTGCAGGGACCCTCCACACCCTGCAGGGTGCACGGAAAAAGGGGCAAGAGGTCCTGCTCCTGAGCAGGGTTTGGGGGCTGAAGCCATGTTTGGGGAGGATGGGTGTGCAGCAGGGAGGCAGGAGGGGAGGCAGGGGGGGGATTTACTTCCATCATTTGGAAAGCATGAAAATGGGGCCAAACTCCCCCCTGGAGGTGAGGGCAGGGGAGTGACCCCTCTCTGCCCCGGAGGGGGCACAGGAGGGGAGCAGGGCAGGGCACAGGAGGGAGCAGGGCAGGGCACAGCCACACGCGCAGGCAGGAAGAGGCAGCTAAAATAAGCAGATGGGTGGAAAAGGGAGGAGAGAGTATCAGGGAGATAACATAAAGGTTAGAGAGGAAAGTCGCAGGAAGTGAGCCGAAAACAGCCCGAATGTCGTGAAAAGGTGAAGCTGAGCCTCACGAGCAGCACAGAGGCCGGGATTAGCCAAGCCGAGTCGTGATGCACAAGCCCGCCTCGAGACAGGTCGAAATGTGCCCGCCGGCATCCTCCTCCCTCCGCAGCGATCCGGGGTCACTTGGAAACGAGCCGTGATGTCACCCGAGGGCAGGGCAGGCTGTGCCGGGAGGCTGCTCCTCTCCCGGGGGAAGGGGTGGTTGTTGTCTCCAGAGGACAGCTCTGAAACGTGCGGTGTGTCACTGGCACTCGGGAACAAAGCCCGCATTAACGACTGGCTCCGAGCATTCCCAACGGGGGATGTTCTTTACTTCCACGGCTCATCCCCGTGTGGGAACAGAGCCGGTGTAAACTCTGCTGCGGCTTCAACCTCCTCGCGAGCCAGACTGAAACACTCGGGGGGGAGGTTTTGTTTTCCAAAGGCAGAGCAAGCTGGATAAGCCCCCAGGTGCCATTACCTCATGTTTGTTTGCACGGGCTGGGAATTTCGGTGTCAGAGCCCTGCCAGACACCTTTTCCCTGGCTGCAATCCCGGCGGCGGCCACCCCAGCCCCGGGGATGCAGGATGGAGGATGCTCTTTGGCCCTCACGCTTTACTCCCATTTCCTGGCTGCCAATCTTCATTTAACTCATTGGGCTCCGCGTCACGACACGGCCCGGGGGGATAAGCCTCGTGGGCTGCGAGAGGGGCCGGAGCTGCAGCAGCTGGAGAGAAAGGAAGAGGAGAGGAGCCGGGAGATAAAGCCCCCTCCCCACAAGCCTGCGCTGCAGCTGATAAGAGCCCTCCCGGGCTGTAATGGAAACCCTGGCTGCCTGTTTCCTCACAAAGTCATGACTCAGGGATAATGTTCACATCCTCCGAACGGCGAGGGAGCTAAAAATACAGCCAGGAAAATGAGAATGAGCGAGAGAGCATGAATGAGAGCGTGAGTGAGAAATGCACTGGGGAAAAGAGGGAGGAAGCATGAATGAAAGAGCCTGGGAGAGAGAGTGAAAACAGCCAGAGCCTTCCAAGTTTCCAAGCTGCAAACCTTTGCTTGCAATCAGTGCTCTGGCAAAGGCACTGCTGCAGGAATGTAAACCCATGCCGTGAATGTGCCTTTGCAGGAACACTCCTGGCATCACCTCCTGGCACCACCTCCTGGCACCACCTCCGTCACATCCCGAGCAGGGGGCAGGACACCCCGGGCTGGAGGGGCTGCAACTCCAGGGGGCCCCCGGGGGCTTCCCCCCTGCCTCCCGTGGTGCAGCATCAGGGTGTCCTGCCCACCGGGGGGCACTTGAAGGTACAAAGACATTCCCGTGCTTACCCCTGCACAGACCCAAACCCAGCAAGTTGTCCCGTGGATGCACATGGATGGAGTGTCTCTGGGAAAGAGGGATGTGCTCCTGCCCTTGGTGTGGCTGCTTGGGGTTCAGGAGCCTGCTGCCCCCCCAGACCCTGTTCCTCCATCAGTTCCTGGGGGTTTTGACTGATCAGGCTCTGAGTTCTCCCTCCCCTCTCTGCGAGCCCCAAGCACCTGCACACACACACACAGGGGTTCATTCTTCTGGAAAGACAAATGATTTTGCCCCCCACCGTCCCAGAAGGCCTCTCAGAGCTGAAATGCATTTTCCACATTTATCCCAGAGCTGAGGTTCCTCCCACAGCCCCCTGGCACTGGAATCTGTACCAGCATGGGGTAAAGGATGTTCCCTGTCCCCACCCTCTACAGCTCCTCTCCTGCAGAGCCAGGGTGGGTAAACGGGCCTCAGAGCAGGTCTTTAAGGTTTGGAGACCCTCCAGGCCTGGAGGAGAAGGTGTATTCTAAGAAGTGTTTCTGGGTGCTTGGGAAGTGCCTGGAACGTTTTTTTCCCACTGGTAGGACTGAGGGAGAGCAAAGCCCCTTCTGTGCAGACTGCAGGAGTTCAATCCCAGAGAGGTTTTGCCACCAAAATGCCATTTTCTGGTGTCTCCCCTCCCTCTCCACCTCAGGGCTGGGGCAGGCAGGCTGGGCCCTGCCCGCAGCACCCGCAGAGGGCTGGCAGGGAGCAGCTGCCCCGACACATCCCATCTCCCAGCACATCCCATCTCCCGGCACATCCCATCTCCCAGCACATCCCATCTCCCAGCACATCCCATCTCCCGGCACATCCCATCTCCCGGTACATCCCATCTCCCGGCACATCCCATCTCCCAGCACATCCCATCTCCCGGCACGTGCCGCAGCCTTGTTCCAATTATTTCCTCCTGGGGATCTGGCTGGTCTGACACAGCCCTCGCCCGCCACTTCCCTGCTCCTGCATTTTGTTCTGAGTTTCTTTTGTCCAAGGTTTCCTGGGATGGGTTGGGCTGGGAGAGGGATGCTGGTGGGGTGCTGCAGGGAGAAGAGAGTGTGCCCAGCCCAGGGATGAGCCCATGGGTCTGTCAGAGCCATTGCACACACACTGACTGTGTTTAATGCAGCCTCAGGAGCAGCTCTGGGTGCTGGGACTGGGAGGATGCCAGAAAAGAGGTTCATGGCTTGTGGGGCTGTGTTACCTCACCCCAGTCCCTGCTCTGATGGGAAAGCCCTGGGGGCAGAGACCCTCAAGCCAAAGACCAAAGGTGCTGAGAAACTCCTGGGAACAGGAGGGGCTCCACCACTGCCTAACTGGGATTTACCTAAAAGGAGTAAACCCAACCCAACACATGCTAAATCCATTTAAGAAAAAGCAATTCTTACACCCCCACCCACCAGACCTGCATAGGAATAGGGATGCAAAGCAACTTTTTTAGGGAAATAAATCAAAAAGGATCGCTGACTCCCGAGTCATATAGTTCCTATAGGCACCGCGGAATTCCTGCCAGCGGGAAGCTGCTCCCGGCCCCGGAGCTGTCTGGGTGCCTGGATGGGTCACGGAGGGTCGAGCCCAGCCGGCAAAGCCGGGCTCAACTCGACCCGTGTCACAGATAGGAAGCGAGATTAGATCCTTCTCCGTCATCGCTGCCGAGCCCGGCGCTCCTGACAAAGGCCCCAGGGGTGAGCCTGGTGCTAATCCAAGGAGCCAATTTTAGAGCCCGCTCTCCGCAGACAATCTGCGATTGTTTGGGCTGTTTTGAAGTTTTTCCCAGCCGCGCCGTCATCGCATCCTGTGACTTGGCAGGAAAGGCTTTTTTGCGCAGGCACCGCTGCCAAGAAGCCCGAGAGGTGTGACAGCGGGGGCTGCCCGTCCCCACGGGGCTGCCTGTTCCTCCGGGGCTGCCTGTTCCTCCGGGGCTGCCTGTTCCTCCGGGGCTGCCTGTTCCTCCGGGGCTGCCTGTTCTTCCGGGGCTGCCTGTTCCCCAGGGGGCTGCCCGTCCCCACGGGGGCTGCCTGTTCCCCCGGGGAAGGGGCTCCGTGGCCTCGGGCAGGGACAGGGAGCAGCCCCGGGCAGGGCACTCCCCGGGGGTGGCGAGGGACCGAGCCCGGCTGTGGCAGCTCGGGGCCACCCAGCCCGGCTGGGGACCCCTCTGTCCAGTGCGGGGGGTGGGGGCGGCTGCAGCTGTGGGACCCCCCGGGGAGCTCGGACCGTGCCGTGGCAGGAGCAGGGAATTTTCTCCTGGAATGGAGGAAAAACCAGCTCGACCGAACACAGCTCCTCCTCGTCTCTCCTGCGAAATAATGAGCGTTTTCCTCCTCCCCGCACCTTCCCCTGCACCCCCAGCACTGTCGCACCCCCTTTTCAGCCCCTTTTCACCCTCCAGCTCTGCCCGAGGCTCTTCCCTTTTGGCTGTCAGCAACTTTGCCAGCTCCCTCTTGGAATGGGAACGGCCAAAGCAAGCAGAGGTACCTGAACCTGCCATCCACCCACTCCTTGTCTGGACCCAAGATGTTTCAAAGCTCTCCCTTTTCTATTTCTATCCTCATTGTCATCCTCCTTTGAGAGGAAGGTCTATTATTCCCCTCCTCCTTTTCTTTCTACAAAAATGGGACATTGTTTCTTCTTTCTTTGATTTAAAAGCCAAAAACAGTTATAGGAAACTGTTCAGCAGATGTTTTACAGTATGAACCTAGAGAAAAAAAAAAGTCAAGAAAAAATAAAAGCTCTGGGATTTTGCTTGAGGATCTATTTTTAGCCTAATGCTTCCTCCCATTCAGGGTTTGTGTTGGCATAGACAAGGCGTAGGTTTAAGCACTTTGATTGTAGTATTTATTTTATTTCTCCCATTTGCTGCATCCATTAAAAGCTGGAGCTGACTGCACGAGCTAATGAAGCTCATTCAGGGAGGAGGTAAATCCAGCTTGTGCTGACTTTCAGCGAGGTCCCTTTCAGCCCACAGATGCTCAGGATGGGGTTGGAACAAAATAATTCCTCATCCCATTTGCATTGGGACAAACAAGGCTGTGTCCGTGCTCGTGGTGCTTGTGCCCAGGGTGGCCAAAATTAAATAAAAGTCCCAGCTGAGGTTTATAAAGTCTCAGAGGGAGATTTGCAGGCACTGGATGCAAATGTGAGCCCCAGTTCCAGTGCTGGAAATGGCATTCACTGATTTTTGGAAGCAGCTTCAATCAGGACAGCCAAAACTCATCCCATAAAGCTTCCCCAGGCCGGGCTCCTGCTGAGTTCAAAAGCGCCAGGACTCGGTCCCAGCTGAGCCAGACCTTCTGGGTGAGGACAAGGTCACTGTCACAGCCCTGGGTGTTCCTCCTCAGCCAGGAGCAACACAGAAACCTCAGCCTTGCACCCAGGGATGGTGCTGGGGAAGGAAATAAAACAGCATCTGCTCCCTGCAGGTCTGGGAAGGTCTGGGCAGGGATGGCATCTCCTCCTGTGAGATCCATTCCCTGCCATCCCTGTGTCCCCTGGGCCCAAATGCTCCCAGGGCCCCCGGACAAAGCAGGCACAGGAGGGACAGTGGAGGCACAGCAAGGCTTGGACCTTGCCCGAGGGACTGGGAGGGAGCTGAGTTCTCCCTGCTGAGGGCTGAGGCTTTCCAGCTGGGAAGGGCACCTGGAGCAGCAGTGAGAGCAGTGACACTGCTCTCTGGGCTCTCCATCAGCCATTCCTGGGAGCTGGGCCCCCCTCCTCACCCACTCCCAGCCTGAGCCAACGTTTCCATGTCCTGCATCCAGGTGGAGCTGCCAACCGTGCCTGGGATGTCCAGAAAAAACCTCAGGGAAAAGCAGCTGGGATGCAGGTTCCCACAGGTTGACACTCCAGAGGTGTCCTCATATGGGCAGAGACCCTGAAGATGGGAAAAGAAGGAGAAACACTTTGGAGGCCCTGGCACAGGCTGGGGTTGGTCACAGAGAGATTCAGATGGAACACAAGAGCCAAGGACTTGTCCCACAAAATGACTTTTGAAGAAAAAAACTGGAGAGGCACTTTTGATGAGGGCATGGGGTGATAGTTCAAGGGGGAATGGCTTCCCACTGCCAGAGGGCAGGGTTAGGTGAGATGCTGGGAGGGAATTCCACCCTGTGAGGGGTGGGGAGGCCCTGGCACAGGTTGGCCAGAGATCCTGGATCCCTGGAAGTGTCCAAGGCCAGGTTGGACGAGGCTTGGAGCAACCTGGGCTGGTGGAAGGTGTCCCTGCCCATGGCAGGGGGTGGCACTGGGAGATCTTTAAGGTCTCTTGCATCCCAAACCATTCCATGAGTCTGTGAACCACCAGCAGAAGAAACCAGGGATTTAAGGGTACAGAAGATTCCTGTTAATGAAGATACAGCTCATTTGCTGCAGCTGATCCAGCAATTAGCCCAGAAATCCTCCCATCCTGATGGAAAGTCACATCCAGGACCAAAAGTAAAGCCTGTACTTGCTCACTATTGGGAGTTTTCCATCAGGAAAAGCCACTCTGGGACCTCATTTCCAGGGCTGTGAACCCAGACTGAGGGGGGAAGTGAAGGTGGGCACCCAGAGGGAAGGACAGGGGGGAGTCAATCAGTGCTGGGCTGAGATGGGACACTGGGCACCACTGGCAGTGGTCTAGGCTGTGCACTGGAAGTGGAAATCAAAGCTGTGTTTCCAGACATAAATGGCTTGTTTGTTGTCTAAGAGGGTGGAAAACCAGGGAAAAGCCAAGGCCCAAATGACCAACAGGGCACTGCTGGTGCAGCTTCTAAATGGCCTGAGTTAGAGAGACAGGGCAATTAAAAAGGCAAACTCACCCAAATTCATGGGCTGAGCTCTGGGGTGCTGCAAGGATAAAGCTCTAATTCATGGGAACCTCTTTGGCTCCTTTATTTAGGATTTCTCTATGTTATACATGCAGACAACCAGGAATGTCATTTTTTCCAGACTGCTTTTTGCGTAAATTAGGGTTGTTTGCTGTTCATCAGCTGACCCTGCCGTGACCCCCTCCCCTCCATCCCCTCCATCCCTCCTCTTTGCTTCAAACCCAGGGGTCCATGCCAGCTGCTGTGGGATCTGTCAGGGCTGGGAGAAGGGAAGGCAGGCTGGGGTGGCTTTTTTGGGAGCTGCTAGGTTAGTGAAGCCCCAAGAGCAGGTTGTAGGACAATGGGAAGGGTCCTCCCTCTGCTAGGTAGGTGTTCCTGCCCCAGCACTCCTCAGGGCTGGGCTGGGCTGGGCTGGGCTGGGATGGGATGGGATGGGATGGGATGGGATGGGATGGGATGGGATGGGATGGGATGGGATCATGCCTGGGAGATGTGAAGTGCTCCAGAAGGCAGCCTGGAGCCGGGTGGAAAACTGCTGGAGCTCTGATAAATGGGAGGCTGCTGCTTCCCCTCCCACCCACACACTTCCACTTTCACTTCACATGTGGGACCCAGCTCTGCAATTCCCCAGCCTGGCCATAAATAACCCCTCCCTCCCCAGGCTCTGTGGATTGAACATCCCTTATTTATCCTCTTGCTTCCTCCTGGTGGTGGTGTCCTTCAGGGACACCTCTGGGGGGATGTCACCTGTGTCCTGTTATCCCTCCTGAGCTCCCCCGATAATCAACCAAAGAGACAAAAGAGAATCTGTCCAAACATGCTCAGTGGAGCTCAGGAATTAAATATGAAAAGACCCAGCTGTTCCAAAAGCCTAATCTTTGTCACAGACAAACTTTCCTTGACCTGGAACCGTGTGGAAAATAAACAGAGAGGTAAAGGACATGTTAATAACTCATTTCCACAAACCCCAGCCTCATGTTTCTGCTACTGGAATATTTTCCCTCTGCTGCTCTCTCTCATAACAAAAAGTGTTTATTAAGATACAGGTCATTTTTGCAGTGGTTTAGCTGTGCAATTAGAGCATTGAAAAATCTCCAGTTTATGGAGTTACATCACCCAACTTCCCTGGCCTACAGTTCCTCACACAGAAAATCAGGATAATACTGGGTTTTTTGGTGAGTGTGTCTCTCCCGCTCCTGGCTGGGTGATGGAACCCAGGAGAGCCCAGATTCCAGCCCTGAGGTCATTGCACAAACCACTGACCCCTCGCTGTCCTGGGCTGTGTGTCTGTCAGCTGAGGGAGAACAAAAAGGTCACTTTGATACTGGACAAAGGCCTGGAGATACAGAGAGGTTCCCAGATTTATCAGCTCCCCGTGGAAGCCAAATGCAGGGAAATCTCCGAATTCTTATGTCATCCAAGTCCTTTCTCCTGCTCACCCCTAGTGTTTGTGACTCTGAAGAGACTGAGCCATGGAAGGAGAAGCCCAGGGACCCCAAAGGATGTTGGAGTCAGGCCATGAGCCCTGGAATGGTGGCTGTGGAAAGCCCAGGATTTGTGGGTGCAGCCTGTGCTGCAGGGGTGTCCTTCCCTGGGGGGAACAGACTCCTGAGGGCTCCAGGGCCACCCTGAGAGGAGCCAAATGGAAAAGCTGGGCTCCACCTCCAACCCCGCTGACTCATGGAATCCCAGGAGCATTTGGTTTGGAAAAGCCCTCTAAGGTCGAGTCCAACCCTTCCCCCAGCACTGCCAAGGCCACCACTAACCGTGTCCCCAAGTGCCACATCCACCTTAACCCCCCCAGGGATGGAGATTCCACCCCGAGGGGCAGAGCAGGAGCTTTTTCACCTCTCCACACTTCCCAATGTTTCTGGAGTCCCTGCTGGCCAGGAGGGAGCGTCTCCAAGCCCAGCACACTGCAGCCACCACACTGTGCCCTGCAGGTAGGGCCACCCCCCACCCCAGCCACCAAAGGGCCCTGGGGACACCAAGATTTTGACTGGTGTCCTCAGAGAACCACCAGTAACTACAGCTCCCCTCATTATCATCCCAGTTTAACCATAATAAGCTGCTTATTATTTCCAGGATGGGTTTTATATGACATTTTCACTGCCATGCTCATCTTATTTTTCGAACAAGAAGATACAAAGGGAAGCAGTTCAATGATCTCAATTCATCCTCTGTGTTTTTCCACGGGTTTGAGAAGCAGTTGACTTTTTTAAAATGTCAAGATTTTTATCAAGGCTTTGAATTTCACTACAGCAAGAGGCAGGGGATATTAGAAGAGATAAAAGAAAATAAAAATATCTCTCTTTTTTTTTTTTTTTTTTTTTACCCCTGATACTAATAGTGAGTTAAGTAATAAAGAGCAAGTGATTAACTGGCTGCTGAATTCATTTTGAAATCTGGCCAGATGGGTTTGAGCAGGAATTGTTAACTGATAGCATTTTTATAAATCTGATCTTTATTTATACATCTTGCCTGGGAAAAGAGCATTTCTGAAATCTGGCTTTATAGCCTTAGATTAACTGATTTTGGAGGAGGATTTTAATTTACAGTTTGAAGAGGGTGTATATGTGATGAAATCCTATCTGAGTATATCAGACTAATAAAAGATCCTTCTCCCAACACCCAGGCCAAATTTTTCTTGAAATCTGAGAACTGGTAAATGATGACTGATTTTCCAGTTAATATTTTCATGAATGATAATTGATTTCCCTTGTTCTTGTAGCTGCCAGGGGTTCCTGGGCATCCTTCCCCTGTGGTGTTAATGGGGTGAGTGGGGCACAAAAGGGCCCTGACAATATTCACTTTGGCCTTTAGGAAAGGGATCAGTTTTTGTGCTAACGAGGCAAAATTCATGAATTTGCCTCTCAAGGGCCCAGGCTGGTGATGTTATGGCTGGAACTTCCCCAGAGCTGTTGCTTAACATCACAGTTAGAGCTGAGTGGAAATTTCTCACTTCCTCTTCCAGAATGAAAATATCATTAAATCCCAGAATCCCAGCCTGGGTTGGGTTGGAAGGGAGAGCAAAGCTCATCCCATCCCACCCCCTGCAATGGGCAGGGACACCTCCCACTAGCCCAGGTTGCTCCAAGCCCCGTCCAACCTGACCTTGGACACTTCCAGGGATCCAGGGGCAGCCACAGCTTCTCTGGGCAACCTGTGCCAGGGCCTCCCCACCCTCACAGGGGAGAAAATCCTGTTGGAACTGGGTGTTATTTTGGGTTTTCTCATCTCTGCACATGTCCCTGTGTTTAGAGCCACATGCACAGACCCAAGATGGACATGGAATTCTCCTGCATGTGATGTCTCCCCCAGGCCAGTCTGACACCTTCACAAGTTCCCTATTTAAAGCCCATTTCTGGATCTAATCTCCCTCATAGAAGTGAGATAAACCAAGTTTATAACAATTATCATGGTTAATAAGAAGGTGATTTATGTGTAGAAGCTTCTAACCTATAAAAGCATCACAAAAGTCCCTCGTGGACCAGTTTAATCATTCAGGATGTTCCTGTACTCCCCAAATTTGTTCTATTTTGGTGGATACCCTGTACTATCACATTGGGGCCAAGATAATGGAGATCCCAGATTTGAGCTCCTGCCTGACCCAAGGGTGGAAAAACCTTCTTCTCCTGCTCTTGAGAGCAGATATTTCCCCTCAGCTCAGACAGGGCTCTGCAGAAGGAGGGAGTTCAGAGGGTGTTGGTCCCTGGCTCGCTGGCCAGAAGGGCTGAGCTCTGCTGGGGTCAGTTGGCTTTCCACAGCCACCATTCCAGGGCTCATGGCCTGACTCCAACATCCTTTGGGGTCCCTGGGCTTCTCCTTCCATGGCTCAGTCTCTTCAGAGTCACAAACACTAGGGGTGAGCAGGAGAAAGGACTTGGATGACATAAGAATTCGGAGATTTCCCTGCATTTGGCTTCCACGGGGAGCTGATAAATCTGGGAACCTCTCTGTATCTCCAGGCCTTTGTCCAGTATCAAAGTGACCTTTTTGTTCTCCCTCAGCTGACAGACACACAGCCCAGGACAGCGAGGGGTCAGTGGTTTGTGCAATGACCTCAGGGCTGGAATCTGGGCTCTCCTGGGTTCCATCACCCAGCCAGGAGCGGGAGGGATACACTCACCAAAAAACCCAGTATTATCCCAGTTTTCTGTGTGAGGGTCCCAGTTGGCTGTGGAGGCCAGGCAGCTCTGCAGAGCCTCAGTGCCTGGAGCCCAGACGTGCAGAGCTGCTGGGGGAGCCCTGCTGAGCCATCTGGGCCCAGGCTGTGTGTCAGCCTGGATCTGGAGGAGGGGCAGGAGGGGACCTTGTGGCAGCCTGGGCAAACCTGCTGCACATTCACAGGCACAGGCAGCTCCTCGATCCAGCTGATCCCCTTCTCCCAGGACAAACAGGCTGGGAAGGTCACCCTCCAAACCAGGAATGCCTTTTGACTCCCTTGCACTGGGGTCATCATGGAACTGCAGAAAGCAGAGAGATCCAGGCCCTCAGGATGCTTTTATTGGTTCCTGCTCTGTTTTTCCAGTGTTATATGGAAATGATGATACTTAGAGATCCATAAAGGCCTCTGGAAGCTATTACATGCAGCTTCTCACTCTCAGTGGTTTCTGATCCTCAAGCAGGACCCCAAGGATCTCTCCCTGGAAAACATTCCCAGGGCTGCAAGAGGGTGACCTGGGGTTGGGGACAGTTGGGGACAGTTGGGGACACTGAGAGCTGTGCTGAGTTCTGTCCAGGTGATCTGTGCTCACTCCCAGCTCCAGGATGCAAACCAGGACCATCTTGAGTTGCAGCCACCCCCAGCATGGTGCTGCTCTCAGATTCCATCCCAAATGGAGACAGGGATTTCTCGGGTTATTGGGAAAGGGCCCTTTGTCCTGCACTGTCCAGGAGGAGCCTGTGAGCCCCCAGATTTCAGCAGCCTGATGGTGCACAACCCGTGAAACATCCCCAGGGCACCTCCAATTCAGTGAAAACATTAATAACCACTCCAGGGAAACATTGAGAAGTCGTTTCATTTTTTTATGAGCACAAAGCAAACCCAAACCAGCTGCAATGGAAAGTACAAGGACTTTGGGATGAATTCCACAAGCTGCCCGAAATTTAACCCAGCTTTTCCTTATGAGCTGAAACAACTGGTTCAGGTGACTGGTGTGACAACAGCGACCCTGAAACCAGGAGACCACGGGATAAGATGATCTTCAAGGACCCTTCCCACCCAAATCATTCCAAAATTCTGTGATTCCAGAAGCTGAGAGAGGTGATTTTCCTGCAGCAGCCACTGTGCTGATGGAAAAAACACCCGAAAGCAGAAGCCTCTCCATTTCCCAGACACCCAGTGGATTGGACAGCCATGCACAGAGCTATTAATATATGGATTATTGCATCCAAACAACTGTGCAGAGAGAAACCTCCAGCCCAGGGAAGGACATCTTGTTTGCAGCTGCCAGGGGGTTATTCCGGGAAGAGTTGCCCAGATAAAAATTGATTGCTGGATGAATTCCACTCCTTTGGAGCTCAGATGTGACAGAGCCTTTGTAGCAAAGCCCAGGAGGCTGGAAACCTTTCTGGGAAGACGGGAACCCTGTAAATGATTTCCTGTGTTAAAAGAACTACAAGAGGGATCCGTGCCTTGGGCTGCGAGTTCAACAGGTAACGTGTGCTCGGGCCACCTGGAGCTGTGTTCAGGGCTAAAGTTGAGATTCATTCATCATTTGGGAGCTTGAGAAAGTCTGGAAGGGCCTGGGAAGAGTTTTATGTGCATAAATAATGGGAGCTTTCTTGCTATTTGTCCCTTTGTGCACTCCAGCAATCTCCTGGACTGGGGTGGGGGGAGCAGGAGGGACCTCGTGCCTGTGGACACTCATTCTGCACATTTGATTTGGTTGTTGGTGCTACCACAGAAGCCCCATGCAGGCAGGAATTATCCACCTGAGAACAAATCCAGCTTAGGTTTGCACTTTGCAAATGTTCACTTGGCTGATATGACCTAAAATACCCATTTTTGGCCTGGGAAAGGGTGCTCCCAGGAGTTATTTTTTCTCCCAAGCTGGAGAGAAAAAATAACTCTTCAGCCTGGATTTGCAGTGGCAGAGCTCAGAGGGACAGGCTGCATTTTTTGAGTAGGAGGATGCTGCCAAATTCCCTGGAAAGGTGCAAATACCCTACAAGCAGAACGTTATTGTGTCAGAGCCTGGAGGCAGTGAGGGCTAAGCCCCATGGCTGGGGTCTTGGTTTTGCTCTTATATTACATTTTCTAGTGGGATCTCTAGTGAAAATCCCAGCAGCTCTTCCCAGCCTCCCATCTTGCCTGTACTGGAACAGCCCCCAAGGAACCCTTGGAATTTGGGCTTTGCCCCTGGCCACGGCTCAGCCACAGCTATTTTACAGCCTGATGGGGATCTGTGCTGGAGCTGGACAGGATTCCCAGCCTGGAGCCCTCTCCTGGAGGAAAAGGGAGCTTTGCTGCCCGGAGAGGGAGAGCAGGAGAGGCAGGATGGGCACATCCTCCTGCAGCCAGGATTTGGGGGCACCACTGGCATTTGGGAGGTCTCTGGCCAGGCTGAGAAGGGGAAGACAGGGGTGTCTGGGGAGGCAGCCCCGGATCCCGCTCTCCCAGAGCCTCTGGATAATTCACATGGACGTTATTGGAGCTATTGCAGTGCAACCTGTGTTTGTGCCCCCCTGTCTTGTCCTGGCCAGCTCTCCTGCCCCTCTGGTCCCAGCAGCGTTCTCCTCTCTGGAGAGCCCCTGGACACCCCCATCACCCGCCTGAAGAGCAGTTTTTGGGGTGATGCAGAGTGGGACCATCCACCTCTGTCAGAGGAGGGAGCTGATCCAGCATCTCCCCTCTCTGGTACCTCCTGTAAGGGGGGGTTCCTTCAGCCCTTATGACTTCAGAAGCCAGCAGCAGCTCCCGTGGGATTCCTTTGGCATTCCTGCCTCCAGAGGCACGTCCAAGAGGTTTTTGGGTGCACCAGGCTGGACCCTTCCCGGGGTAAGGCAGAAAGCCCAGATATTCCGAATATCCAGGGGAGCAGGGCAGGCAGAGGCCCAGGGGACCTCCAGGTGGGAACAGCAGCTCCTGCCATGAGGCCCCTGCAGGCAGGGGCAGGAGCTGGGCTGGGATCGGGGGATCGGGGCTGGATAAACCTCAGCCCGGCCGTGCTCTGCCAGCCTTTAGTTCAGCTCCTGGGCGAGAACAAACTCCACTCCCCGGGATCCGAGGGGCTGGAGCAGAACTTCCCAGCGGGCTGAACCCCTCGGACCCCTGTGCAGGACACGGGACCCCGCGGCCGCCCCTCGCTGCCCCATCAGCGCCTCCAGCTCACGTCGGTTTTGCCTCCCCAGCGCCGTGACAGCTGCCAGAGGTGGTTTTTTCCTGGCTGGCGGCTGGAATCGCCTTTCGCAGCCCTGGGTGCGGGGCTGACCACTCCCCCTCCCTTTGAATAGGCAGCCCTGCCGCACACACGATGGGATTTCCATCCTCTCCGGCGCGCAGGATACACCAGGTAGTTGGGAAGAGAGCGGAGACAAGTGTGGGAAGCCGTGGAGGACTTAAGCTTTTCCCTGGGTTTTCCAGCTGAGTCGTAAGTGGAGGGGGAAGAGAGGCTCTTTAAACTCTTTTGTGGGTTGGAGGTACCAGGAAATTTTCAGGGTATCTCAGATTTGTTTTGTTGGTGATTTACTTTTCCTCTCCCCATTTCCAGTCTCACCCAGTAACTGATTTGTGTGTTTGCGACTGCAAGGTCTTATAGAAATGTCTGAGCTGATACTTTCCTTCAAAAATCCCCTTTTTTAAAATATCAGGTATATAAATTTGATATGGATTTTTAGGGGAATATTATTTTTTCCTTGTCTAGGCAGAAGGCTGTGCCTTGGCATTTGTACAGTGGATTAAATTTGTAGTTCCTTTTATGTTTTGAGTTGTAATTTGGGTTTGAAAGGGGCTTGGTTTGTATTTGCTATGAGGGAGGGGAGAATCCAAGTGCTCGGCGTCGGGTGTTCACTCTTCACATGGAGCAGCACCTCAGACAGGGGCAGATTCCTGCCTTGGAGGGATCTTGGAAGGGGTTTGCTGTGACACCTGGGTGTGTTTTCCCCAGCAATGCCATCCCCCCAAGGGCACACGGTGCCACAGGTGCCAGCCCTGGCCGGTGGGAGGATGTGCAGTGTGGCAGCCCCGGGGATGTGCTGCTGTGCCACTGCCATTCCCTGGGAAGGGCAGAGCCTGACCTGCCAGCCCAGGCAGAGGGAAGGGGGAGTCCCTGAGGAGCCCAGCCAAGGCCTTCCCCCCTTCCCATTTGTCTCTAAATCATTGCTTTGCATGTGGCCACTCACTGGGTATTACAGCCACCATCAACTTCCCATCCTGGGCTGTCAACTGACACCTTTGGGGGCTGTGGGCTGGCTCCAGAGTGGTTTCCTGCACAGCCTGCTCACGCTGCCTCTCATTCTGCTGGTTTTCAAGCTTTCCCGTGCCTGTCATGTACATAATTTCCTGAAAAAAACTGATTTTTTTGGTCTCCCCCGTCACTTTTGGGGATGAACCCCCTCACCCAGGGGCTGGGGGGTGTGTGGGTGCATTTTGTGCCCCCAGCACTGGTTTATGTGTCTGTGTCCCCTTGTCCTAGGCTTCACTGTAGAGTTTTGGGGTACCACATGCTCCTCCAAGGCAGAAAACTGTCTCCCTCTTTATACATCTGGCCCAGAGAAATGAAGGGTACCCTCCCTTTCCGCAGCAGTTTGGGTGCCTGGGGAAGAGAGAGGCTCTCAGAGCACCATCAGACCTGGGCAGGCTGGTCCCAGTTGTCCTGCTGGGGGTCCTGCAGGGATCCTGGAGCACAGCACAGCCTCCCAGCTGGGCTGGCAGTCCCTGTGCCAGGGGCAGCCTGGGCTCTGGGATCTGGGGAATGTGCTCCCTGTGGTGTCAGAGCCTTCCCTGGGGCAGGGAATCCCTCCTTGCTGGCTGGGAACCCACCCCATTCCCCAGATCCCATTCCCTCCCCTGGGCTTTGTCCCGGCCGAGGCCCTGGCCCATGACATTGTGCTCTGAGGCTGCTGCTTCACAGGGGCAAATTCAGGAGCGAAGGAACAGATGACCTAATTAACCTGCCCTTCACATCTCCCTGCAGTTGCAGGAGCTGCAGCAGCAGCATGATTTAATGGCAGCAGCCCCTCTGGTTTAGCATCCCTCCTAAACCCCTCTGCCTGCCATGACCCTGCTGTCAGCTCACCATACATCTGCTGGGCTGCTCAGGGGGGGTTATTCAGCTTAATTATAAATTAGCAGCTGAGTAATTGATGAATGAACAGGGGAAAGGAGAAAGCTAAACAAAAAACAGTTTGCTACAAGCACAGAGAGCAAAGGCACACGTGTAAGGGAACCGTCCTGGCACTGTCTCATGACCACTGCCACCCAGCCCGGCCAGCGTTTATCCAGCCAAATGGGAAGGCTCTTGAGATCCCATCATATCTCCTTCAGATCTGACAGGCACCGAGGGAAGAAAGAGCCCAGCTGAAGCAGATGGGATGTGCTGACAGGCGGCCCCTGCCCCATCTTTCCCAAAAAACTCCTCCGGACGCGCTAATCCCGCGGCAGTCCCCGCCCCGCAGTTAAGATAGTGCTCAGACCCTCTCCCCCTCACTTTCCCCGGGTGACCTCGGCCAGGTCGTTTAACCTCTGGGAGTATTTACAGCGGGTGCAGAAGGGCAATTACCGCTCTATTTACCATTTCTACTCTATTTACAATTGCTACTCTATTTACCATTGTTACTCTCTTTATCATTCCTATTCTATTTACCTTTGCTACTCTATTTACCACTGTCACTCTGTTTACAATGGTAAACTGTTGCTCTATTTACCATTTTTATTCTATTTACCATTCCTATCTCTTTACCACAGCAGTATTTACTGCCCTGCCTGCTTTCCCTTCACTAAATCAGCTGTTATCTGCAGGAACACTACAAAGTTTTGAAATCCTAAGAACTGTGGGATTTCCAGCAGTTAAAAAGCATGGATTGTGACTAAAGGAAGCACACTCATTTCTGCTGCTCATGCTCCTGCCTTAGGGATGCTCCTTTTATTTTAAGCTGGTGCCAGGGTTTGATGAATTGAAGGGGTTTTTAACATGCCAACAGATCAACAAACACTCCCTCCCCTGAGAACTGAGCTGGCAGGAGGCCTGGAAAGTGCCAGGATGCCAGGGGTTAAAGACCTGTGGAAGGATGTCATTTCCACCAGCTCTTCTCCCCACCCCCTCAAAGATGATGAATTATTCCTTGATGGATAAATCAAGCGGCTATCATGGAGCAGCTCTGGGGCAGGAGCTGCCAGCCCACGGGGAAGGGGCTGCTTTGCCTTTTTAAAGTCTTCATTCAGGCTCTTGAAGCCAGAAACACTTTGGTGGGGTTGCTGGTGCTGCCCCATCCTCCTGGAGTGACCCCGTGGAAAAGGAATCTTCCTGGTTTATTGGGATGGAGGAAAAGGTGAGCAGCTGTCCCAGCTGTGCCACCCTGCAGGGACACCCTCACTGGGTGCCCAGCTGGGGCTCAGGGTGTGGGGTGGGCAGAAGCTCAGTGTGGTCCTACAGCTCAGAAACTGGGGACCAGTCTGAGCCTCTGCATTTTACAACATTAAACTGGGAAACAGAGATGGGAATCTGTTGGTTCCCACTGTGGCCTTACTCCACTTCCCTCTCCCCATCCTTAAAACAGTATAAAACTAAAACATTATATGAAAATATTGTGAAGTGTCTTCATATATCCAACAGGCAAAGTTTGTTGTGTTCTAATATATATTTTAAACTCCTTCCCAACTTTTGAAAGGGTGTGTGTGTTAATCATGAGGACAAACAGCGTTTCCCTTTTAAACTAAGCTTGGTAATTGATTTAAAATAATAATGATAAAAAAACCTTGTAAAAGAGGAGGGATGGATGTTGAAATGAAATTAAAATTTTAATTCAGTTTAGAAATGACCCAAGAGTCTCGTAGCTTTGGCTGGTACTTGATCAATTCCCAAAATAAATGCTGTTTCTCCCACACGTGTTTTCACAATAAGACGCAAATAATAAGGGCAAACAATAAGGCTGAAGTCAAGCTATTAAGTCATTAAGGATTTTACCAAATGGGTCTGATTCCCCTCTATTAATTACCAGCTCTCTGCAAGCTCTGGATCAGGATTATCTGGGGGTAAATCTGCAGTGATTTCCTCCATCTCAGCCAAGTTACCTGCCCTGATGGGCTCTGTCCTGAGCTCAGCTTGGCTCAGGGCCCTCATCAGAGCTGTCTGACAGCATCCAGGGGAGGGGAGGAACTATTTAGGCTCTTATTAGAGGAAGTTAAAGAGAAGCAAAATATCTCTCAAACATCAGGGAAACTTGCTGACAGTGAGAGACGTATTGGGCTGTGAAGTAGTTTCCTCTGGGAAGTGGTGGAAGTTCTGTTAAAATTAGCCTGGACACAGCACAGCAGAGCTCCCTTTCTGCTGCCTCTGGCCTCCTCTTCCATACCTGCTTTTACAGAGCACAATTATTCCGTGCACAGGATCCTTTTCTACCAGGGCCTGTCATTTAGTGGGTGGCATCTCTGCCCATGGAGGTGGGTTGTAAAGAGATGATCTTTAAGACCCCTTCCAACCCAAACCATTCCATGATTCCAGGTCCTTTTCACAGACTAGAGCCTATGTCTCTCTGTCCTTTAACCACTATCACCCACAAAACCTGCATCAGGTTGGGGGACTGATTTAACCTGCATTTAGGCTGGACTTGTCTTCAACCCCCAGGGGTGGGAGTGCAAACAGCTGCCTAGGTTTGTGTCGTGTTTCTGCCCCTCACCAGTGATTTTAACAGCACAGCTTGGAGGGGAAAGGAAACCAAAGAGCAAACTGGCCGTGAATCTCTCAGAGCTGCTGCCTAGAGATGATAATTCACCTCTCCCAGGCTCAGGAGGGGGTTGCTGGTGCTCTGGTTAAATCTTATTGATATTCCTGAGTGCACAAAGCCTTGTCCTGGGTGTCAGGACGGGTTTGGTGCCTCTGCTGTCACTGCAGCACATGTGGCTTCGAGTAGCAGTGTGTGGCCTCTTGCTGGAAGGTTCAGCTGGCAAGTGCAGCCTGAGAGATGCAAACGACGCTCAGTGAGGCATGAAAGCAGCTCTTGAGAACCGTGGGACTCAGGTGTCTTCATCAAAGGCAAAAAAACCCCAGAGCAAACCCCAACTGCCTATTGCACAGGCTGCAGAGAGCAACAAAACTGCTTCCAAGAGCTGCTGCTGAACTGCTCTTTGAGGGCTGTAACTCCTCACTCTCGGACACGTGTGTGGCTCTGAAACAGGTGAACCAGCCCAGGGTTTCTCTGCCTCCATTTCACAGTGTCTGTCATGTTCTGTGCAGTTTGGCAGCACTAATCTTGGCTTTAGGGCAAGGTCAGTTCACCTGAGATGGTTTACATGTCCTGAGGGTGAGGATCAGGGGACCAGCGTGTGGGGCTGACAGCCTTGACCTTCCTTAGGGAATGCCCTTCATTCCAGGGATACTTCACCCCTGGGAATGTCCAAGGCCAGGTTGGACGGGACTTGGAACAACCTGGTTAGTGAAAGGTGTCCGTGCCCATGGCAGGAGGTGAAACAAGGTGGTCTTCAAGGTCCTTTCCAACCCAAACCATTCTGGGACTCTGTGATTACTCAGAAAGGGGCTCCAGCACCGTCTGTGTCTCCCCAGCTGCAGCCTCAGCTGCAAAGAGACTGAAATAAACGTGTTTTAACGCCTCGTTAGGGCTGGGAGGGCGTGCACAGATGCTGAGATTAGTTAAGGCTCCTCAGCCACAGTAACTCACACTCGGTGTGGTTTTGGGTACAGCACAAAGAGAAATGGGCTCGTTGTTCTTCCACCACCTCGGTAGTTTTCAGGTTTGTGAATTATAAAAAGAAAAGTTTTTCAAAACCAACAATGCCGGTGTGAGAACAAGAGTCAGTAATAACAGGCAGGAAATGATGATGATCATTTAATACCCTGCACACGCAGGTGTTCCGTGTTTGGCCATTACTCACCGAGCAGGGGGAGACAATGTCGGGGTCCCTGTTTGCTGAGGTGGTGAGTGAGGTACGGCCACAACAGCTCTGCCCTGCCCTGGGGCTGGAGAACTGCTGGCCAGCCCTGGGAGCAGAGGGAGGGCTGGGAGCAGATCCCAGTCCTCCAGGAGCTGTTCAAGGGGCCGGTGTAGGGGTGGAGCTGAAGGTAACGTGGCTGTGCTGGTTCTGTGGAGAAGGACCAAGCACAAACCTTGTGAAACACAAGTCTGATGAGGGGCTGAGGGAGTTGGGGGGGGGGCTCAGCCTGGAGAAAAGGAGGCTCAGGGGGCACCTTCTGGCTCTGCAACTCCCTGACAGGAGGGGGGAGCCAGGAGGTGTCAGGCTCTGCTCCCAGGGAACAAGGGACAGGAGGAGAGGAAACGGTCTCAAGTCGCACCAGCGAGGTTTAGGTTGGATATCAGGGAAAAGTTCCTCACCCGAAGGGTTATCCAGCACTGGCACAGGCTCCCCAAGACAGTAGTGGAGTCACCTTCCCCGGCATTGTTGAACACTGTGTATATGTGGTACCTGGGGATGTGGTGTAGTGGTGGACCTGGCAGTGCTGGGGAATGGTTGGATTGGTGATCCCAGAGGACTCTTCCAACCCTCATGACTCTGTGATTTTATTCTGAGATGACTCAGACAAGTGTTTGCGTCTGCAGTGGTTGCATTTGGCAGCTCAGGGCTCTGCAGGAGCCCGGAGGGGTTTCAGAGGAGCTGGAGTTGCTCTGTCCCCTCTGGTTAAAGCAGCTCCTCATCCCTCAGGCTGTGCCTCTATCCCCAGATGGAAGCAGCCATTCCCTTGGCTCCCAGGCACATCCCGCCCAGCCTCCTCCCCCTCTGCTCCTTCCTCCAGCACCTTTGAGTCACATCCACCAAAACCAAGTGCCCTGGCCCTGCACTTTCCACTGGGCACTTAAAGGAGAGAGGGAGAAACATCCACAGCTCTGATATCAGAGCCACACTGCAGCTCCTTCACCTCAGCCACACAAACGGGTTCCTGGATCATTAAATATCCCATCTAAAGAGCAGCTCTGGTAGGACTTGCTCACAGGAGTAAATCCCATGTGAGGAATGCCAGGCAAGGCAGAGATTTAGCAAGACAAACATAAGCTAATCTGGGAAAACAGAGGATGTCTCCTGAAAACAGCAAAGTTCTTTGTGAAACAGGCTGGTTCCAACCAAGCTGTGACAGGAAAGGTGTTGAGCTCAACAAAGTGGCTTTTTTTTTCTCTCTCTCAAAAGAAAAAAAATTGGCAACGATTTCCCACCGATTCTCCAGCAAAGGAAATATGATCTCATCTTCCCTCAGAGCAGCTCCATCAGCTTCCAGGTGATAATTCATTCACCACTGTCAGGCTCTCCCCAGTTTACACTAATGGATCTGTGTGTTTGCATTGTTGATACAACCCATCTAATCACAGTATCTCCTCTTAATACAGATATTTTCCCCCTTTTCCAGCATTAAGGTGATGGTGTGCTCTGAGAAAGCAGGGATTATGACTGTGAGAAAGCAGGGATTTAACTGCTTCTCTCACTTTTTGTGGCCTGTCATCTAATCCATCTCCATTTTTGCAGGCACCTCCAAGATGATGAGTTACTACATGGACACAACCATTGGCAGTGCAGCCCCTTATCCTTTGGCTCGGCCTGGAGTGATGGTAAGGAACACCCAGGACAAGGGGGGAGAGCCTGAGGCTGGAGGAGGGTGGGTCTAGATCAAATATAAAGAAGAAATTCTTTATACAAGGGTGGGGAGGCCCTGGCACAGGGTGCCCAGAGAAGCTGTGGCTGCCCCTGGATCCCTGGAAGTGTCCAAGGCCAGGTTGGACGGGGCTTGGCGCAACCTGGGCTAGTGGAAGGTGTCCCTGCCCATGGAACTATATGATCTTTAAGGTCTCTTCCAACCCAAACCAGTCTGGGATTCTACGAAAGAAAGGAGCTGGGGTTATTTTTCTACCCCAGCAGTGGGTTTTTCTCCAGCCCACTGCGAGGGTTTGGTGTCATCCACTGAGTACTCCAAGGTTTTAGGCAGCCCAGAGCAGCTCCCGAATTCCCAGTGTTTACCCAGAGCTTATCTGAAGCTCTGGAGCCTGCAAACCTCCCCTGGAAATGGGATCCTGACTCGGATTTCCTGCGCTTGTGTTGGGAGGAGGGTTCTTGGAGGGCCCATTGTCCCGGTGCCTCCGCCGGCCGGGCTGACCTTCACCTGCAGGGACGAGTGTGGGGGGAACAGCACAAAGCACAGCTTTGGCAAAGATTCCCTTGCTTTTCTGGGGGTTTGGGACAACTTGGGTGCTCCCTCTGCTGAGCCAGCTCTGTTCTGTGTGGGCAGTTGATGGGCAGTTGTATATAATATAATTTGGAGTGTGATCCTGGACACAGCCAGGCCAGTGACCAGGGACAGGCTCTGGGACAGGCTTGGCAGTGCCTTGAGCCTTTTTTAGAGAAATCAGACCCAGATTTAGAGAAATCACCTCAACATTTAGAGAAATCTGACCAATATTTAGAGAAATCACCTCAACATTTAGAGAAATCTGACCAATATTTAGAGAAATCACATCCACATTTAGAGAAATCTGACCAATATTTAGAGAAATCACATCCACATTTGGAGAAATCACCCATACTTAGAGATATCAGGCCCATATTTAGAGAAATCACCTCCAAATTTAGAGAAATCACCTCCAAATTTAGAGAAACCACCTCCACATCTAGAGAAATCAGACCCATATTTAGAGATATCACCTCCATATTTAGAGAAACCAGACCCATATTTAGAGAAATCAAGCCCACATTTAGAGATATCAGACCAATATTTAGAGAAGTCAGACCCATATTTTGAGATATCAGGCCCATATTTATGGAAATCACCTTCATATCTAGAGAAATCGCCTCCATGTTTAGAGAATTCAGACTAATATTTAGAGAAATCACCTCCATATTTACAGAAATCAAAGAACACTTGCTGAAAAGCGCAATTTTCACCAAAATAGGAAGAAAAGGCCACTCTGAGTCATGAAATTTTTCTGAGGCAGCTCCATATCTTCCCTTTAAATGGTTCTGAGTGTGCATTTGGCTTTTAAATATTGATTGGAGATGAAGCAAAGCCATTTCCCTTGTGGGGAAATGGTAATAATAATAAAAAATTAAAACATCCTGCATTTATTTATAGGTATTTGTATGTTATTATCCTCTTATAAAGAGATAAACACTTAAATGCAACATATATATTATATGGTATATATGTATATACATGTACATGTATATGGTAAATATATATATAAGGTATATACACACATATATACTACATATTTATGGTGTATCCATTTATATACACACTATAAATACAGATATTTATAAATATATATGTATAAAACAGGTCTGTGCAGAACAAAATGAAAATTATATCCTATGATTGTTTCTGAATTGATAATCTTAAAGGTTTTTCCCAACCCAAACAATTCTATATATAATTTGTGTATATAATTTGTATATATATATATAACAATTTGTATATATAATACAGATATCTTCTTTATAGAGGCTGAATCTAACTTCATACACAATAAAAATAAAAGTGTAATTCATATTGAGTTCTAACCTAGAATACATATATGTGGGTATGTACTTATATCACACATATAATGTGCATATACACATATAATGTACTATATGTAAGTGATATAATACAATAATATGGTATATTATATATATGGTATATATAGATGATATATAGAGATGGTATATTATATGTATTATAATATCGTATATTATGTAATATAAATGCAATAATACATAGTTTATATAAATATACATGTGTATATATATGTAAATATATGGGTATCTATGTATATAAATACACATGTGCACATAGGAGATGTATATCTCATACACACATTAATACCTTTATGTGTACACACAGGTATGCCTGTGGACACAGAAATAAAACCAATACAAATACAAATAACCCAAATATAAATATAAATACAAGCGTAATGATCACAAATAATGTCAGCATAAATAGGAACAGGAACAGACACGTGGCAGCTCACCCCACAGCATGGGGACCATAATGCCTGGGCAGGGCTGTGGCTTCTGCACCCCCCTAGCACCCTCCTCATTTCTGGGGGGTTTGGGGGCCTCCTGCTTGTGCTGCCAAAATATCCCTGTAATAGTTTGGGGGCTGGAAAAAAGCCTGGCCATGAGGGGTGTCCTGCTGGAGCCCCTCCCAGCCCTCGCAGGGCCTTGCTCTGCACCTTTGCTTTTCCCTCCCCTCTGTTCAAAAAGGACCCTTTTGCCTCCCCGTGACACCCCTCAGTGACAGTTTTTGGGAGCACACCCTGTAGGAGCAGAGCCCGCTCTCTGTTTTGGGGGAAGCTTCGCTGCCACCTCGCCCTGGGTGTCTCTCTCGGGGTCCTGCTCCGCTGACACTTTCCCTCTCCCTCTTCCAGAAGGTGGGAGCTGCCGGTGCCTGCGAGGATCCCTGGGTGAGCTGTGGCTTCCAGGCCTCCTGCTGCCCACCCCGGCCCTGCTGCCCGCTGTGGGACGAGCCCAGCACGCAGGAGGTGCCCACGGGGCTGGAGCACTACGGCACAGGTAGGACACTGGGGGTGCTGGGGGGCCTCGGGGGCATCTTTGGGTGAACAACCAAACCTAAAGCCCCTCTGTGCACTGTTTGGTGTCCAGAGTGTCCTCCTGGTCTCCTTCCTCCTACATTTGCTTTCTGCCCCAGTCCCGGCTTTCTTTTTGGTTTTTTTTTTTGCCTTTAATGCATCCCCAAGGCACAGCATCACCAGGCTGGTGCCTGCCTTGCTGGGGTCAGTGCAGATGGGGCCAGAAAGCAGATAAACCCCTTAAAACTGCTTTGTTCAACTATTCCTCTCCTGTCAGAGCAAAGCTGAAGGATGGGAGCTTCCTTCTTCCCTGCCATGGTGTGAGAGAACTTCTCTCCTCTTTCAAGTGGTTATTTTGCTGTTTTTTCTGATGTTTTGAAGTCCTGTGTGCACCCCCCTTGCATTTAGGGACAGCAGCCCTGGTTGCTGCTTGCTGGGATCTTCCCAGCCATGGGGGTCTCCAGGAGGATATCGTGGGCAGGGTGGACCTGCCAACCTGCTGGTTGCATCTTCAGCATTTCTCATGGCATTTGCAGGACTGATGTCCTGGCGAGTGGCTTTGGAAAGGGCCATTCATGGAAGGCTGCAAGGAAATGGGAACTCACGAGTTTTCATTCCACTGTGGTTGTAATTTTGAGTCTCTTGTAGCTCCATGCCTTGCACTGGCACAGGTTGTCCAGAGAAGCTGTGATTGCCCCTGGATCCCTGGAAGTGTCCAAGGCCAGGGCTTGGAGCAACCTGGGCTAGTGGGAGGTGTCCCTGCCCATGGCAGAGGATGGGACAAGATGAGCTTCAGGGTCCCTTCCAACCCAACCCCTTCTGGGATTCCATGATTCCTTGGCAAGGTGATGTCACAGCCTCCAGGTCCCACAGCTGGAGAGGTGTGGCCACGCTGGGCCATCCTGGTTGCCATGTGTGCCCAGCTGAAGCCATGCCCTGGTGGTGCTGCAGGTTGGGCTCCTCTGACACATTCAGAGCCCAAAAGCCGTTACAAAGTCACCGCTGACTAATTCTTGCCCCACACGTTGTTCAACACCTGAATCTTCAAGCTCAGCTTGCACTTTGGGCTGCTTTTGTGGAAGGGGTCCCTGCCCATGGCAGGAGGGTGGAATGAGATGGTCTTTAGGGTCCCATCCAACCCAAACCATTCTGGGATTCCAGAGCAGACCAACCCAAACCACTCCTGCATAACCAACTGGCAGTGCAGATGTGATCACACAGGCAGGTGGGACAGGGAACAGTTTTAAACTAAAAGAGGAGAGATTTAGATTAGATATTAGAAGGGAATTCTTTACTCACAGGGTGGGGAGGCCCTGGCACAGGTTGCCCAGAGAAGCTGTGGCTGTCCCATCCCCAGAAGTGTCCAAGGCCAGGTTGGAGCAATCTGGGATAGTGGAAGGTGTCCTTGCCCGTGGCAGGGGTGGAACAAGATGGGGATTTAAGTCTCTTCCAACCCAACCCATCCTAGGATTCTGTGTCAGGTGGGCAGTTGTTCTCCTGCCCCTGGGATGGGTGATGGGACCCCAGCCCAGAGCCCTGTGGTGCTGTGGCAGAGCAGAGGGCTCAGGTACAGCCTGGCACGGGCACAGAACTGAGGGAAAGGGCTCAGGTTACACAGATGTGATCTTTGCAAAGGGCCAATATGAAGTTTATGTTTCACTTTAGTCCCACATAAGCCTGTCTTGAAGCACTTAAATCCCATGTAAGCCTTGGCATGGCATGTGCTGCTCTCCTGTGGCTTGTTCCAAGCTCGTTAGCTCTTCACATTGGCCCCTTGGGGAGGCAGAACCCTGATGTTCAGAGACTTTTTGCAGCTAAAGAGTACAGCAGAACCAGGGACTCTTGTCAAATGTACAGTCTGAAATCTCTCCTTGGCAAAGATTCAGGCATTTGGGTTTTTTTTTTACATTCTCCTTTGGTGAGCGCTTGTGTGTGAGCAGGAGGTGGACACAGAGAGCTGTGCCTGTGACTGGAGCAAAGCTCCTCTGCCTATTCCCAGCCCTCCTTATTCCAGCTATTTGCTCAACTCCTGTGGGTGACCTCTCTCAGCATGATGTCAGCTCAGCTCTGATGAAATCTGCCCCGGCAGCATTTGGATTTGCTCAAACATTTTGTAAATCTGTGCCTGGAAAGTTTTCTTAGTGGGTTTTTTTCCCTCCCCTCTCCCCTTTTCTGTGGAAGTGCTCTCTCCAGGGACCAACGTATCTGCAGCCCAGATCTTCATTACCCCACGCTGGCTCTGTGAAATGTCCTCTTCCAGAGGCTGGAGCCTCCTTCAAACCTCAGTGAGGCCAGGGAAAGAACTCAAATTGGCATAGTCTTCCACAGCTTTTGATCAAACTTTTGGCACTTTGGCACAGGTAAAACAGGCTCCTGGTTCTCTTGCAATATCTAAGGGTCACTTTTCAGTTCTACTCGTTGCAATGCAAGGTACTCTTTCTCTGATTTGTTTTTTAGTGCTGCTGTTTCTTCAGTCTAGAGCAGTTTCTAATTTTAAATGAGAGGAAACTCTCATTTGTATATAGGGCCAGGAACAGTTTTCATTTCTCCTTTGTGTCTCGGGTGCACATTAAAACCATTTGTCATCTATTCTTCTGGTGTACTAGAGGCTATTTTGGTTTTCATGGTCTCGATGTTGGTGAAAGAAACAAGTCAACAAGGAAAATGCAAGTGTGAATATATCCCCTTGCAATAGAAACCACACTATTTCTAAAAGTTTGAGAGCTGCCTTGTGTTTAGAGGAGATGTTTTGCCTTTGAAGCTTGGCTGAGTTTATTTACACTGTGCTTGAGGCTGATAAGATTATTCAGTGATATGGAGAAAGGGAAGCCTGATGTGGATTTAGCTGTAGATGAAGACAAGAAGGGGTGGAGTTTTTTTGTTTGAAAGGCCAAAATTTGGCAATGGACCAGAGGCAGTTTTATTTGTTAGTTTGCTGCCACAGTCTGTGGGGCACATGTTGGGAACATCACTGCCCTGAGAACCAACCAGGATTCACAGCCAGAGAAAGGCACATCCCAGAGGTGACAGAATGAATCCAGCCAGAAGGGAACTGCTGCCTGTCTGTGGACAGGAGCTTTGCTCCCTGCACAGGTGGGATCAGGGCTGGAAAGGCCACTGCACCTCAGCTGATCCATCTGCCAGCCCAAAGAAACGCCACGGGCCTGCCCCGAAGTGGCAGCACTGCTGAGAGGATACTGAGAGTCACACTTACGTTTCATTCATAAGGAAACAGTATCCTGATATTACTCCCTGGCTGTATTTTTTTGGATTATACAAGGTTAGGCATAAAGTTGGAGTGAAGGAAAAGATTTGATAATGGTATTATCAAATTATTATGGAGCTCTGAGCAACCTGATTTTGTGGCATCCTGCCCAGGGCGGGGGTTTGAAGTGAGATGATCTTTAAGGTCCCTTCCAACCCAAACCACTCAGGGATTCTGTTCTTCCATGATAATTTCAACATGGACACAGCCCTGGCTGTGCTGCCTTTCTGAGCCAAGGCCACTGTGACAACCCCTTCCCCCCTAGCCGGGTTTGTTTTCCTCAGTGAGAGGTGAGCTAAAGCTGTTGTTGATGGCAGTGAGGATGGAAGGACCACTGGCTGAAGTTTCTACGACTGCTGTGCTGAATTAGCACCCTTGGAATGAAGGTGTTCCCAGCCTTTTGGATACTACTGGAGTATTTAGGGGAGTGATCTTAATTTCAGTGAGAAATGAATCCCAGAATGGGCTGGTGTCATGGTTTGAGATTCTCAAAATCCAATTCCCTAGTCTAAACCCCCTCCTACATCTCAACCTGGAAGGGACCTTCAAGCCCATCTCGTTCCAACCCTGCCATGGGCAGGGACACCTTCCACTAGCCCAGGTTGTCCCATCCAACCTGGCCTTGGACACTTCCAGGGATCTTTTGTAGAGGAAAAGGCAGAGCTGGTGCCTCCTGGGCATCAAGTCCCTGCAGCCTGGGCTGGTTTGGGCAGGAAAGCAAAGCCCTTGTAGCCAGAGCAACACATCCCGGGGTGCTCTGCCTCAGCAAAGCAGGGATGCATGTGCCCCCACCCTGCTGACCCTGTGAGCTCCCTCCCAGCCCAGCTCAGCCTGGAGCCAGCCAGGAGTCCCACAGGACCTCCTGCAGCCCTGGGGAGCTCTCCCTGCCTTTCCCCACGTGGCCCCCTCCTCCTGCACGAGTCCTGCTCTTTTCCCGCTGGAGAATCCCGGAGGAAAGTGCTTTCTGGGAGCGCTTTCTGGGCCGGCTTCCAGGCCCACGCTCGGGGGAAGGGGCTTGGGGAGGAGGAGGAGGGCGGGGGAAGGGGGAAGGTGAAAGCTGACCGTGCTCAGCCCGATGGCTTCTCCAGCTGCAGCACATTTTCCGAGCGAAGCTTTTTTTTCTTAAAAAAAAAAATCTGCATTTTTTTTTCCTTCATGTCCTTTTATCCTATTTTTAACTGTGGCCTCCTTCCTTTTCTCAGCCTCCTCCAACACTTCCCCCTCCCCTGCTGCTGCTGCCTCCCCCGCACGCTCTGCTCTCGCAGAGATGAATGGGAGTCTTTTCACAGGGCAGCACAGCTGCCTGTGGCTGCAGCCTGGCAGGACATCCCAGCCCTTCTCCTGGGCCGGCCAGGATCTCCTCTCCATCCTTACTAAACCAGGAGCAGGCAGGGGAGGATGTGCAGGAAGGTGAAGGGAAGCAGAACAGTGGGAAAAGGATGAGCCACCGTGGGGAGGGATGAGCGAGAGGGTGATGGAGGTTAATTCATCTCACTGGATCTTAATTCATCTCACTGGATCTTAATTCATTTGGTGGCTCAACAAAAGCCCTGCACAAACTCCTGCCTCTGCCCCACCTGCTGCCCCCACCCCCTGAGCTCTGCCAGGGGATGGATGAGCCCTTTCTGCTGGGCTGGGGCACCCTCTGGCTGAGCTGGCACAGCCTTTTGTGCTCTGCAGCTGTTTGTAGCCTGGTGGGAGGGGTTTTCCTTTCACTTTTCCTTGGTGGCATCTTTGGGTGTTTTGTTGGCTCCAGTTCAAGCTTCTCTCCTGGGGCACTCTGGGCTTGGGGAAGGACACATGGAATTTTCCCTGTTAAAGGCACTTTCCAACCTATTGGTAGAGGGAGAAGATCCCTCAATGCTTTAGGAATAAATTTGGTGGAGGGAAAAGATCCCTCAATGCCTTGGGAATGAATTTCAGAGCCCTGGGCTGCCTGTGGTGTCTTAGACTGTCCTGTGCAGGATGCTGAGCAGTCCCTGGTTTCCTCATCAGGTCAGTGGGAGCTGGGATATCTTCTTTGTGTGGGTCCTGGTTGTTTCCCAGGTGAGGAACACACACCCAGGTGATGCTGTGACACTCAGTGCTGCTCTAACCTGCTGCAACTCAGCACTTGGAGGGGTTTATTTGCTCTGAAGCAACAGAATGACAAAAATCCAGGCTTTCACTTTTCCATTTGTTTCCTGCCTGACTCTGGAAAATTTCTGGTCAAAACCCAAGGGAGCTCCCTGGATCATCACCAGAGAAGGAGCTCTGAGCTCTTTTCCCACTTGGCTGCAGCCTGGATCAGCTGGGGAGCAGGGATCCTTCTCTGAGCAGGGGATTGGTCCCCTGGATGGGGCTGGGTGAGAACTGGAAGGTTCTTGCTTGATTTTTGGGAGAAATATGCAGATTTTTTGGGGTCCTCAAATATAACCAGGGGGTGGGAGCTCAGCAAGAGGCAAAACTCAAGTTGTGGAGCTGCACCTCCCAAAACTGAGCAGCTCCAGTGTGCTGTGGGGGAGGGATAATGGGATGGAGAGTCGAGGGGGAAAGGGATAAGCAACAAACTATCCAGGGCTTCCCTGGGCCCTTGAGGATGGCTGCAGAAGATGTCTGGTTTTGAGATATTCTTGGAGTAGGATTGATCCCTGTGTAGGGATAGAGTGAGCTGGATGTACCTGTTTCTTTTTCCAGAGGAGGAAACCATCCTGCATCACCACACACTTACCTCAGGCAGGCCACACAAAAACCGGGGGGGGATTTGAGCTTTCCCAAGAAAATTTCCCCAAAACCAAGGCCCCTGGGGATCCAGGGCAGCAGAGCAGCCTCTCTGCAGGGTTTGGGTTGCTGTGGGTGGGCTGTGCTGGGCTGGCAGGAGCAGAGGGAGCAGCATCAGGGAGGGCAGAAATATGGGACAGGCTGCCCAGGGAATCATGGAATGATCATCCTTGGAAGCATTCAAAAAACACGTAGATGTGGCCCTTGGGGACATGGTTTAGTGGCTGGTTAATGCTGGGCTGGATGTTCTTAGAGGGCATTTCCAACCCTGATGATTTCCTGGTTGTTTTTTCTCTCTGGATGGACAATGGGATGCCAGGAGAGTCTGGGGACAGGGGAACTGGGACCCTGCAAGCAGCCTGTTCCTCTCAGCTCCTGGCAGCACGGAGCAGCTCTCCCCCTCCAGATGTTCTGTGTGTTTATAGCTGCTGAGCAAGGCACTGAACTCTCTCATTAATACTTTTCTCTCTCTCTCCCTCCCGTCGAAGCCAGAAGTCTCAGCTCAGAGCTGCAGCTGGAAGGAGCTGGGGTGAGGGGTGGGAGAGAGGAGGGAGGTGGATGCAAACCTCCCATCCCGTTCAACTCCCCCTCCCCCGCTTCCCTCCCCCCGAATCCTCCCAAAATACACATGCCCCAAAAAAAGAAAAACACTAGCAGATTTTTTATTTCAGAAAGTAAACACTTAGGCCATGGGGGTCTGGAGGTTATGGGAAAAGAGGAAACCATTGGGCTAATCAGGCCGGGACACACTTCCCCTGCTGAAATAAAGCAGAAATCCTTGCCTTGCAGGGCGCCGGCGCGTTAACCCTGGAGCTGCCAGGGAGGGGAGCTCTGGGGAGCTCTGGGAGCACGGCCCTGCCCACGCCTGCTCCCTCAATCCCTGGGTTTTAGCCAGGGGAAGCGTGACGGGGAAGGGGAGCCAGCGCTCCGCAGCAACCCTTTGGCATTCCAGCCCTTTGGGAACGAGCTGTTGGGAATTTTTGAGTAGGAAATGAATTTTTTTGCTCTGGTTTATGAGCCATCCTATAGAATTTCAGTGCTGTTCTTGCCTGAGAACTCTGCCTGAGAGGAAATCTTGCTCTACTTGAATCAGCGAGATCGGGGTAATTTCTGCAGAGCTTTTCAGAAAGCTCCTTTTTCCATCCTTTTTAGATTTGCATGAGGTGTATAAGTGATTAGATCATGGATTCTTTGGTTGCAAACCCTTCAGGGAGGAATCCTTCCTGCTCTCTTTTCCCCCTGTGTCTGTAGAGCACACGGCACATGGGGCCTGGCTGGGACATGGGACACCTTGGTGCTCCTGCAGGACAGGGAATGGCTGTAGTCCAGCTGAGAGTGAGCTCATGGGCCCTTGGTACCAGCTTACAATCTCAGTTTACCCTCTCTGAGCCTGGCCTTGGACTTCCATCTCCAGGCCCATGGGGGGATTGTCGGGGTGTCCCATGCAGAGCCAAGAGTTGGACTGGATGATCCTGATGGGTCCCTTCCAGCTCAGGAGTTTCTATGATCCTGTGATTCCACAGCTCCTGTCACGGCCTGAGCTGTGCACCAGGAACGGGTGTCACTCCCAGGTCTCACATCTTCTGGAACCACTGGAGCTCTGTGTGTTTTGGAAGGGCTGGATTCCAATCTCTAATAAATATCAGCAGCTGCCCATTGCTGTGACCTGGGTCTGTTTGACCACAGCTTGTCCCTGTGACTGCTCCCTGTCTATCCTGCCAGGCTTTCAGGGAAGCCTGGATAGATTTTTCACCCAGCTCCTTGTTGCACCCAGGCTGCCTTGGAACCCAAAGCCCATCCCAGTGTGATGGAATTCATGGCACAGCACCCTGAGCTCCCCCAG
Source organism: Chiroxiphia lanceolata (assembly GCF_009829145.1). NCBI lineage: Eukaryota > Metazoa > Chordata > Aves > Passeriformes > Pipridae > Chiroxiphia > Chiroxiphia lanceolata. Next base: position 6,159,098 of record NC_045659.1, on the reverse strand, counting down.
CCTTCCCTCTGCTCCCACTGAGTGGGACCAGGCCGGAAGCAAAAGCCACATGGAACAATTTGTAGCCAAGTGAAAGTGATCTTTCCGTTGGCACCAGGGAGGAGGTTTTCCCTCATCCCTTGGAGGGTGAGTGGTGAAAGGAGCCATCACCGGTTCCTTGAGCCATCAGCCCAACTCTTGCAACATTCCCAGCAGAGGCAAATCCCAGATAGGCTGTGATAGGGAGTGCAGACCTGCTGTGTCCCACCCTGCTATCTCAAGAATGCATTTGAACAGGAGCTGTTTCTGCAGCCTCTGGAGGTCGAGGCTTCAGATGGAAATCAAGCTGGAGAGACAGTCCCACAGGGCAAATTTCAGGATTTTTGGAGTTAGTGTTCAGCTCAGATAAGCCCTTGAGGGCTCAGATACTTTATCTGAACCTTATCTGAGCTATTTGCATCACTTCAGTCTGAGAAACTGCTGTCAGACATTTGGGGAGGGTTTGGTTGTATTGGGATGGTCTGTCTTTTCTTTGAATTGTTATTTCCAACACACGGACACCTCCAGGGGGGTTGGACTGTCCTGTGCCCCACACAGCTCCAGGAGCTGCTGTGCAGGCTGGAGAGAGAAAGAGCTGGAAGCAGAAATACCAGGCTTAGAGCCATGAAAGAGGAATGACAGCACTAGGATGAATATTCCTTGAAAGCCCTGGGAGGGATTGCATCTCTCTGCTTTCTTTCTAAAACTGAATAGAAACAGCTCAAGCTGCTGTTAATTGTGGGTGAAAATGATTCCTCCTTTTCAGAGCAGACCCAGGTCTGACCTTTCCAAATGAGCTTTGTTAGACTCTGTTTTGTGCATGGGAAGTTTTTCACCTTCTCTGGAGCTCCTGGGGGGAAATATGGGATCTGTGCTCTCCCACTGCTCTCCCAGATCCCTCTTTGTCCCTGCTTTGAAGCAATCAACTCCTAGACTGGGAGGACCCTGCAGTGCCTGGGCTGGATAAAGCACCATCCTCCTCCCAGAGGGTGGGGTGGGTTCATTCCCCTGAGCTCTCAGTCCTGATGGCTCTTCCCCAGCATCCACAGACACAGAATCATTGAATCCCAGGATGGTTTGAGTTGGAAGGGACCCCAAAGCTCACTTTGTTCCTGCCATGGCCAAGGTCACCTTCCACTAGCCCAGGTTGCTCCAAGCCCCATCCAACCTGGTCTTTTTAGGGAGGAAGGGTTCTCAGGGATAGAAACAGCAGTCCTGGCTGACATCCTACAGCTGGGATCTGGGAGACCTTGGACACACGACTTAACAGACAGTCTTTAGGCATCTAAACCCCACTGCCTTCCATGGAGTGAGGTGCCTGAACCCCTCCCAAGGCTCCTGTGAGCCCCTGCACAGCAGTTTCTCACGTTGGAGATGCAGATGATTAATTCAGTGCACATTTTATTGCAATGCTTAATTCACTGAGGTCAGGAGAGTGGCTGGGAGTCCCCAGGGAACTGTGCTGTGCTTGACCCTGCTCAACCCCCCCCCCCAGTCTGCAGCAACCCTTCTCTGCCCAGGGAAGCTGCTTCCAGCACGTGCTGGAGCTCACCCAGCCCAGGGATAGACCTTCCCGAGGGGTTTGGGATCAATAGGCCTGGCAGAGCTGCAGAGGGGTTTGGGATCAATAGGACTGGACAGAACTGAGGGGTTTGGGATCAATAGGCCTGGTAGAACTGAGGGGTTTGGGATCAATAGGCCTGGCAGAGCTGAGGGGTTTGGGATCAATAGGCCTGGCAGAGCTGCAGAGGGGTTTGGGATCAATAGGCCTGGACAGAACTGAGGGGTTTGGGATCAATAGGCCTGGCAGAGCTGAGGGGTTTGGGATCAATAGGTCTGGCAGAGCTGAGGGGTTTGGGATCAATAGGCCTGGCAGAGCTGCAGAGGGGTTTGGGATCAATAGGCCTGGCAGAGCTGCAGAGGGGTTTGGGATCAATAGGTCTGGCAGAGCTGCAGAGGGGTTTGGGATCAATAGGTCTGGCAGAGCTGCAGCCTGTGCATTGTTGGCTGTTCCACCACAGCTCAGAGGTGGTTCCTCCCCTGCAGCTGCAGGGAGGGACAGAGGGACGGGCAGGGCTGAGGGGCTGAGGAGCCCCTGCCTGTGTCAGGAGCAGAGTTTCCCTGTGCAAGAGCCACGGGAGACCTGCTTGCCGGCCTCCAAATGGCTTGAGTGAGGTGTGGGAAAAGCTTGGGATGGAGGGTGGAATTTGCATTGTTTTCAGCACGAGGCTTATGGAAGGAGATGCTCCAGCCTTTAGGATGAAACTTCTGATCCCCTCTTAGAGCCAGGGCTCCTCTTCTGGGGTCTTTCCTTCCCCTGGGATGCTGCAAGGGCAGGTTGGGATGGAAAACCAGGATCTCTGCAACTCCCTGACAGGAGGGTGGAGACTGGGGGGGTCGGGGGTCGGGCTTTTCTCCCAAGTACAAGTGACAGGACAGGAGGAAACGGGTTCAAGTTGCACCAGGCAGGTTCAGATTGGATATTAGGGAAAATTTCTTCATGGAAAAGGTGGTCAGGCACCGGTAGTGGTGGAGTACTCATTGCTGGAGGGATTTAAAAGCCATGTGGATGTGGCTCTTGGGGACATGGTTAGTGGTGGCCTTGGCAGTGCTGGGGGAATGGTTGGGCTCGATGATCTTGGAGGGCTTTTCCAGCCTTAATGATTCCACAATCTCTCCTTTAAATTCCTGAAGCCAAGGGGGAGCCTGCAGGAAAACAGGTTTGGCTTCACCCCACTCAGTGGGAATGTGCCTCTGATTTCAGCAAAGGGGAGTGGATGAATGCACAACCAAAAAGCAAAATAATCAAGTTCAGGACAGGACTTCCTTTCCTGGAAAGGGAAATGAGGCCGCTGACATGGCAGAGGCTGCGAGAGCAGGAACAGTAAAACACAAAAACACTTGGAGACATTTGTGCTTCCAGTAGCACGAATGGGATGGAGCAAAAGAAACTGCTCCACCAAAGGGCAGGTTGGATTTCTCGGGAGATCTGGCCCAAACTACTCCTCAGCTCATCAGCAACTATTTCTCAGGAGTCAAAAATGCCTCTCTGCCCTGGTTTGTGTGATTCACTCGCCGCATCTGAAGTTCAAGCGGGGCCAGAGGGCACAGAGGGCACAGTTTTAGCCAGACTGATGTCAGCACTGAGGTGGAATAGGAAAAAAGGAGGTGATGCCCCAGGGGAGCCTGTTCATGGAAAAATCCTAATTTGGGCAGTTCCCGGCATCTCGCAGAAGAGTCTGAGCTTGGGAGATTTCAACCCAGTTTTCCAGGCTCCGGAGGCAGGACTAGTTATGGAAGGCAGTGATGGAAGCAGAGCTGGCATCTGTGTCCTGCCCTGCACCAGCTCTTGCCACGCTGCACCTTGGGGGGTCTCCATCTCCCGGGGGACATCTCCGGAGGGGACCAAGGACACCAAGGGCCTCGTGTGTCTGGCAGCTCTGGCTGTGCTTCTATCCAGGCAAACAGCTACTCCAGGGAAGCAGGAGCACTTCTCCTTGCTTTCCAGTAATCAAGCTGACAGGATAACGAGGCAGCCCAGTAGCCTGCTCTGCCTTCCCCTCGTGCCGAGTTCCAGGCTGGGTGTCAGCCCAGTCCCCATATCTGCATGAAATATATCTTTTTTTTTTTCTTTTCTGCTTGTTGCTGCCAAAAGTGACAGATTGTTCTGCGGAAATCATCAATATTTTTGTGAAAACCAAACCCAAATATCCCCAGCCAAACCTCAGCGTTTTCTGGTGCTGGCTGTGCTGAGGCAGGAACAAACCTCCGTGGGAAATGCCACCAGGGGCAGAAAATGGAGCCATGGGCTGGGCTGCTCTGCTCCTCCTGGCTCCCTGAGCCGGGTGTGTGTCCAAGGCACAGGGTGGTTGAACCCAAGAGCTAAATTTGGAGTGTTTATTTAGGGCAGATTGGTGTAAACAGACGGGCTCTGTTGACTTGCAGTTCATCCCACAGGGTCTGTGTGCAGGGCAAGCACCCGAATTCCCTCCAAGTTTCCAACAGGATGCTCCACCTGAGCTCCACTCCAAGCTCTTTTTCCGACCTGAGCTCCACTCCAAGCTCATTTTGGAGGTTTCCCCCACCTGCTCTTGCCCTGTTGGATGCTGCCCTGTCGTTCTCCCCTGTTGGTTGTCAGCCCACCTCTGTGTTTAGCGAAGCAGAGACTTCTCTTCCACAACCCACAGGGATAACCTCCATATCCCTCGTCCCAAACCCCTCCCTGGAGGCCTCCCAGTGCTGCCCCCAGCAGCTCCAGTGGCTCAGGGTGCTGTGGGAGGATTTCCCACTCCACCCCACCCTGGAAGGGAGCGGTTTTCTCGGGGCTCTCCCACGCCTGCCCCGTGGCCCCCCCTCCTCCCTCCCCTCTGCTGCTGCTCCCTCACTTCATTAGCACCAGAGATGTTTATAAATGCAAGAGATAATATTTTGTGTTTCCAGTTTGGGTTTCCAGGGCAGCCACTTTCTGAGGCACTTAGGAAGTTTAGAGAAGACGGGGTTATATAAACGGTTTTCCCCCCTGGGCTCTTATTAATCAAGTGGCTTGTGGAGCCATTCCCATAGTTTTGGGATCAAGGGCACTGCCTGGGTGAGGGGAGGCAGGCAGGGAACACAAGGCAGCTTTTTCTTGGCTCCTGCCCCTTTTTTGAGGAGTTTGGGATGAATGGAGCTCTCAGACCTGGCTGTGGGGTTGGAAAGGAGCCGCAGGGTTGAGTAGCTGCTCCTGGGTTATGTTTAAATTGGGTTTTGGGCTTGACTCTCGTATTAGGCCTTCATGTGAGTTATGTCACATCTTGTAATGCTGATTTCCCCGCTCCTGTTGATGTGGCCCTGTAAAATTGGGTTATTTGGTGTAAAACCTTTGCATTTGTTGAGTGCAGGGTAAATAGGATTTTGATAACAACGTGCAACGAGTTGATCCTTGTGCTTTTCCAGTGAAACCCTATGGACATGTATATACACTAATCAATACATTCCCTGCTGCATTTCTAAAGCTTCCCAGCATTTTCCAACCCAGCTGGATGTGATTTCCACCATCACAGAATGGCTGTGAGCAGCACAGGTTTGGAAAACAGGAGCAAGCTTTGGTTCCATTAAAACAAACCCAAGCTCTGCCTCCTCCTCCGTGTCCTTCCTGCCCCTGTCTCCCTGCCAGGAGATGAGGAATGGGGTTTTTCTCTTTTCCTGGGGTGGATGGAGCTCTGTCTGCAGCAGCAGATCCAGCTGTTCCAAGCCTGGAGCTGAAGGTCCACAGGAAATCAGCTCATTAATCTGTTGACCCACCTTCCCAGTTTTCCAGCCACGCTCACTCGGTGTGAAAATGATGATTTAAATAGCCAAGGGTGGAAAATAATGATTTAAAGGGGGGTAAAGGGAATATTTGCAAGTATTGCTGACTGGAGCTTCGCCAGAAGGAAACAGTATTTCTTCTGGGTCTTGGGAGTGTGTGAGAAAAGGTGCTGAACATCTGGAGAGGTTTTGCAGTTTGCTGATGTTGTGATGTGGAACCAGGACGGGATGAAGGAGGGAAAATCCACTTGTGGCTTTTGGCTGGAGCTGGGGCAGGTCGGGTGTTCAGAATAGCCTTGTCCAGGGATGTCTTGAGGTTGTGGTGGCCTCCATCCACCCCAAAACACATCCCAGGACATTGCAAACACCTCTGTGGTCTTTGATGAATCTGGATGAATTTTCCTGACTTGCCAGAACTCACTTTTAAATGGGAAGGATGCTCCAAGAGATTGTTTTAATTAATCTCACAAAACACCAATCAGGCTTCCTAGCTAAAAGGCAGATTCCTTCCAGCTCATCCTCATCCCAGACTTCCCCTCCCACAGAAACTTCCTCGAAGAGGTGAATTAACTGGGTGAAAAGAGTTTGTTAACACGTAACAAGGCACTTTTTTTTTTTCCATTTTGCAATTCCTTCCCATATTAAAAGTGCAAAAATAGAAAGTTTTAGCTCTGGTTGAATGACACAACATTTTCCTTGTTTATTTTCTTTTCACTGTTTTAACTCAATGAAAAGTGTGGGAACTAAAAAAAAAAACCACCAACAAACTGGTTTGCATCGACCCGGAACATATTTAGAAAAAATATTTGCATCTGCTTTTCTCCTCCAACCACCAGCAAAGAATGAAAAATAGTCAATAAATCAGCTGTTTTCACAAGTTTTGCTGCAGGCAGTGGGAGAGCAGTTAGGGAGGCAAAGCAGTTTGTGTGCTGAACCCTCTTGGATCTCAGGATCTCTGTTAAACCGGAGACTGGACAAGAGGAAATGGCTTTGAATTGAAAGAGGGTGGGTTTAGATGGGATATTGGGAAGGAATTCTTCCCTGGGAGGGTGGGAAGGCCCTGGCACAGGTTACCCAGAGCAGCTGTGGCTGTTCCATCCCTGGGACTGTCCAAGGCGAGGTTGGACGGGGCTTGGAGCAACCTGGGCTAGTGGAAGGTGTCCCTGGACTAGTGGAAGGTGTCCCTGCCCATGGCAGGGGGTGGATGAGCTTTGAGGTCCCTTCCAACCAAACCCATTCTGAGATTCCCCAATAAACCCCCTGCAATAAGTGGTGACAGTGCTCGTGGCTGCCCAGGGGAGCCCAAACAGCCCCTGGGGTCGCCGTTCCCTGCAGACCAGCTGTCTCTGCCCCCTTCACACCAGCGAGGATTTAGGAGCAGGGCGAGCTAATCAGGAGACCCTCATGGGGAGAGAGGCGTGTTATTTAATTAGCTTTACAATGGACTGACTGGGAGGCACGTGGTGGCTCTAATGGAAGGAGATAGATGTCCTTTTAGCCGGGCTAATTGTTGGGAAATAGCGGGGGCTTTGTTCAGCCCCAGCATGTGGCCTGTGATCTCGCAGAGCCCAGGGGCTGCCCGCTTATAATTTTAGACAGATCTATTCAAGCCTGCTCTGCGGAGCGGGGCCGAACAAGACGGGCATTGTTGCAGAGCCAGGATCGGCGTCCAAGAAAACCACCCCGAAAAACCCAAACACGTGTAGGGAGGAATATTTCTCTGTCGTTTATTCACTATCATCCCTCCTTGCCAAGCGCAGACAGTCTCAGGAGGGTTTTCCAGCGCCGGGAGAGGGTTTTTCCTCTCTGAGACACGTCCCCGGGCGGATCCGTCAGCCCAGGGGTGATGCTGGGGGGTGTCTCTGCTGGGGAGGGCGGCCCCGGGGCTTTCAGTGCGGGGATGGGTCTCACCCCGTGATTCCCATGTTTTGGGCATGGTGTACGTCGGATAATCGTGCCCATCCCTGAATTATCCCCCCAGACTGGCTGTGTGCACCTGCCTCCTCACGGGCATGGACAGAGGTTTGGGATGGAGCGATCTTGGCTGTTGGATCAGTGTTTGTGCCTTTCAGGGACAACAAGGCATGGAAATCCCTGTTATCTTCCTGGAATTTTCCCCTCAAATCTCTCCCTGGAGAGACCCTGTCACAGTCCCCAGCCCCTGAGCTTTTCCTTTGGCACTGAACTCCCAGCTCCTTGTGAAGTGAGAGAGTGTCATTCTATTAAAAACAGGGATGAGGCACAAAGGTTTGTAAAGGGCTGTGTGGAAATATTGACCAGGAATTAAACTTCCATCACTCGAGTCCCTCTATCCTGGCCCAGAGTTAACCTGGGGGGCTCACTGCAGTCCTGTGTTTTATTTTCCTGTGCTGATCCCTTCCAACTGGCTGTGAGCAAGGGGGTTTTCCTGCTGGCTGCCACTTCTCAGGCTGTGGATTAAATACTTGAGGTTGGAGCTGGACTGACCATCCTCGGGAGGTGCTTGTGTGGCTCCTGGAACCTCTGTGGCAGTGAAGTGTGGCTGTCACTCAGTGTTTGGTGAAGCAGTGGATCTTGGTTTTGTGGTGGTGGGTTTTTTGAAAGGTGGAAAGAGCAGATAAGTGTCGGTGATTACAGTCTTGCTGTCCAGGAGACCATTTATTAGCAATGATCCTGTTGCCTCTCCTTCCTAATGTGTCCCAGGGAAGGGGAACTCAGGCAACATCAGAAATGGGCACCATCAGTAACTGGAGATAAGTGAATGCTGAGTGTGCAATGGCCACAAAGATGTGCTGCTTAAATCTGAGCTGGCTGCATTTGTTTGTGCTGGGGAGGAGCCTGAGGGAGAGATCTGGGCAAAGGTGAGAGGTCCTGCAGGCGAGGTTTGACGTGTATCACCTGCACAGGCTCAGAGTAATTGTGAATAGCAAGAGTTAAAGAGCAAAAATCCTCAGGTTTTATTTACCAGGAGCTCAGTGCTGTTACTTGAGGGGAGAGGGAAATGTACAGAGAGTGCAGAACAGCTTACGAGGATTTTCCATCCAGCCACTTCTTCCAGCAGGGAAACAAGTGAGTGACAGCACCCCCAGCAAGGACATTCCAGGCACAGTTACACTGTTGGAGCCCAGAGCAGTTAATCAGGTTATGGACCAGCATGGGAGCTCTGGGGAACCAACAGCAGGAGGCAGCTGAGGGTGCTCAGGCAGCTCGTGGGGCTCGATCGAGGTGCCCACGGCGTGGAAGAGGCCGTGGCTCCGTGTGGGGATGTGTGTGCTAGTCCTGACCCCTGGCTGGCCACAAAGCTGCTTTTGTGAGCCATCTCTGCTGGGAAGTTAATGACAGAGGAGCCAGGGAGGCTCGGAGGCGGCTTCCTGGAGGGCAGTCAGAGGAGGGTATTGTGGTGGTGTCTCAGGGCCGAGCGGGGCCTGAAGCTGCATCTCCAGCGGGAACAGAAACGGGCTTTTCATGTGCCAGCCCCGAGGAGGGACTTTCCGTGACTGCAGCCCTGGAGCACGGGGCAGAGAGGGGACCCCAGGGCCACAGCCATGTGGGTCACGGAGGAGCCAAGGCTCTGGGGATGGTCAGCACAGACCCTGGCTCTGGGAGCAGCCTGGCTCCCCCAGGGCACAGCGGGACCTGCCGAGGAACCAGCTCTCCTTCCATGCCCGTGTTTCCATACCGGAGTCACCGGGACCAATCCAGCCTCCTTCTCCCAGCGTAAAACAAGTGACTCAAACACTTCCCAGCTTGAAAGGACTTCTCGTATCATTTTAAATTCCAGGAAAGGTAAATCCCTGGGGAATGGCTGTGGC